>NC_064466.1:227451-269183 GCF_023343835.1 Lagopus muta
AGAAATCCCCAGAGGCTCAAGAGATTCTGAGGACCCCATGAAGACCCCAAGAGATTCAAGGAGACCTTGGAGGCCCCAAAATACTCAAGGAGACACCATGGAGACCCCAAAAGATGCTCAAGGGGATTCTGATGAGCCCATGGGGACCCCAAGAATCTGAAGGAGACCCCAATAAATGCCAAGAGGCTCAAGAGATTCTGAGGAGCCCGTGAAGACCCCAAGAGATTGAAGGAGACCTTGAAGACCCCAAGAGATTGAAGGAGACCTAGGAGGTCCCAAGGCACTCAAGGAGACCTTGGAGGTCCCAAGGCGCTCAAGGAGACCCCATGGACCCCACAGAGACCCCAAGATGCTCCAAGAGTCCCCAAAGAGCACAAAGAGACCCCAGGATGCTCAAAGAGATTCTGAGGAGTCCGTGAAGACCCCAAGAGGTTGAAAGAGACCTTGAAGGCCCCAAGAGATTGAAGGAGACCTTGAAGGCCCCAAAATACTCAAGGAGACCCCATGGAGACCCCAAAAGATGCTCAAGGGGATTCTGATGAGCCCATGGGGACCCCAAGAATCTGAAGGAGACCCCAAGAATCCTACAGAAATCCCCAGAGGCTCAAGAGATTCTGAGGAGCCCATGAAGACCCCAAGAGATTGAAGGAGACCTTGAAGGCCCCAAGAGATTCAAGGAGACCTTGGAGGTCCCAAAATACTCAAGGAGACCCCATGGACCCCACAGAGACCCCAAGATGTTCCAAGAGACCCCAGAGTACACAAAGAGACCCCAGGATGCTCGAAGAGATTCTGAGGAGCCCGTGAAGACCCCAAGAGGTTGAAGGAGACCTTGAAGGCCCCAAAATACTCAAGGAGACACCATGGAGACCCCAAAAGATGCTCAAGGGGATTCTGATGAGCCCATGGGGACCCCAAGAATCTGAAGGAGACCCCAAGGACCCTACAGAAATCCCCAGAGGCTCAAGAGATTCTGAGGAGCCCATGAAGACCCCAGGAGATTCAAGGAGACCCCATGGACCCCACAGAGACCCCGAGATGCTCCAAGAGACCCCAGAGGACACAAAGAGACCCCAGGATGCTCAAAGAGATTCTGAGGAGCCCGTGAAGACCCCAAGAGATTGAAGGAGACCTTGAAGACCCCAAGAGATTGAAGGAGACGTTGGAGGCCCCAAAATACTCAAGGAGACCCCATGGAGACCCCAAAAGATGCTCAAGGGGACTCTGATGAGCCCATGGGGACCCCAAGAATCTGGAGGAGACCCCAAGGATCCTACAGAAATCCCAAGAGGCTCAAGAGATTCTGAGGACCCCCATGAAGACCCCAAGAGATTGAAGGAGACCTTGAAGGCCCCAAGAGATTCAAGGAGACCTTGGAGGTCCCAAAATACTCAAGGAGACACCATGGACCCCACAGAGACCCCAAGATGTTCCAAGAGACCCCAGAGGACACAAAGAGACCCCAGGATGCTCGAAGAGATTCTGAGGAGCCCATGAAGACCCCAAGAGATTGAAGGAGACCTTGAAGGCCCCAAGAGATTCAAGGAGACACCATGGAGACCCCAAAAGATGCTCAAGGGGATTCTGATGAGCCCATGGGGACCCCAAGAATCTGGAGGAGACCCCAAGGACCCTACAGAAATCCCCAGAGGCTCAAGAGATTCTGAGGAGCCCATGAAGACCCCAGGAGATTGAAGGAGACCTTGAAGGCCCCAAGGCGCTCAAGGAGACCCCATGGACCCCACAGAGACCCCGAGATGCTCCAAGAGACCCCAGAGGACACAAAGAGACCCCAGGATGCTCGAAGAGATTCTGAGGAGCCCGTGAAGACCCCAAGAGATTGAAGGAGACCTTGGAGGCCCCAAAATACTCAAGGAGACACCATGGAGACCCCAAAAGATGCTCAAGGGGACTCTGATGAGCCCATGGGGACCCCAAGAATCTGAAGGAGACCCCAAGAATCCTACAGAAATTCCAAGAGACTCAAGAGATTCAAGGAGACCTTGAAGGCCCCAAGGTGCTCAAGGAGACCCCATGGACCCCACAGAGACCCCAAGATGCTCCAAGAGTCCCTAAAGAGCACAAAGAGACCCCAGGATGCTCAAAGAGATTCTGAGGAGTCCGTGAAGACCCCAAGAGGTTGAAAGAGACCTTGAAGGCCCCAAGAGATTGAAGGAGACCTTGAAGGCCCCAAAATACTCAAGGAGACCCCATGGAGACCCCAAAAGATGCTCAAGGGGATTCTGATGAGCCCATGGGGACCCCAAGAATCTGAAGGAGACCCCAAGAAATCCCAAGAGGCTCAAGAGATTCAAGGATACCTTGAAGGCCCCAAGAGATTGAAGGAGACCTTGAAGGCCCCAAAATACTCAAGGAGACCCCATGGAGACCCCAAAAGATGCTCAAGGAGACTCTGATGAGCCCATGGGGACCCCAAGAATCTGGAGGAGACCCCAAGGACCCTACAGAAATCCCACAGTTTTCAGCTTTGGGGTGCGTTGAACTGCCCACCCAGGGGCTGGGACCCCTCCGTTGGGTCTCAAAACCCCATTTTAAGGCCCCTCGCAAGCTCAAACCTGATGTTTTTGGGTCCGTTCTCTCGCTTTTAGCATCCGACCTCCCATCCAGCCTCAAGAACAGGATTCAAAGGTCCATTTTTGGGGACAATTTCGGGCCATTTGGGGGCAGTTCCTCGCTCCAGCCTGATCTGCATCCACCGGTTCCCCCTTCTTAGGGTCACCAATGCGCCGGCCCCATAACCTCCTCCTCGTTTCCTACCCCAACGCCTGCATCCCTCCCTGACGCCCCCGACCCCATAACCTCCCTCCCCACCCCCCCCACACCCGCGTCCCTTCCCGCAGACTTTGGGCCCCACGGCCCACGCTGGGTCCCTTCCCCCCATCCATCGATCACCCTTGGGACCTTGGCCCCATTCCTCGCCCCGATCCCTGGATCCCGTCCCAGCAAATCCAACCCCGCAGCCTCGTCCTCGCCCTTTTTTATTGCTCTCTTTGGAGGCATAAATTAATTAAAGGGGGAAGGAGGGGATGCAGTGACCTCAAAAAGGGGGGGGGGGGGGGTGCAGAAGGTGTGGGGTTGGTTGGGGGATGTAGGGGAGGGAAAGGGGGGGACATTGAGGGGTCCTGCGGTCAGCAATACTCCGAATAATCCTCCTCCACGTAGTTGGCGGGGAACCATCCGACCTGGGGGGGGGGGAGGAGGAAGGATATGGGGTGAGGCCCTATGGGGCGGGGAGAGGGGAAAAGGGGTCGTGGGGGTTCTGTGGGGCCGTACCCGCCCATAGATCTCCCCTTTCCACCATCCCGGATGCCCCTTTTTGCTGAGCACGCGGATGATGTCCCCTTCCCGCAGCGTCAGCTCCGTCCGGTCGCGGGCGCAGAAATCATAGCGAGCTTTGGCCGACCCGAAATTACGCACGGCCCCTGTGGGGTTTGGGGGGTTAAGAATGGGTCACCCCACAGCCCACCCCATGGCCGAGCCTCCCCTTCTTCCACCCCCCCCAACCCCCCCAAATCCCCATTGCTGTCACCCCACAACTCAACCCATCACCCCACAACTCAACCCATCCCAACTCGTCACTCTCAGCCGTTCCTCCTTTCTGCCATCCATAATGATGGACCCCAAAACTCTGCCCCACCGCCACCCCATCTTCCCCCCCCCCCCAAATCCCCATTGCTGTGACCCCACAACTCAACCCATCCCGACTCGTCGCCCCCAAATCCCCATTGCTGTCACCCCACAACTCAACCCATCCCGACTCGTCGCTCTCGGCCGTTCCTCCTTTCTGCCATCCATAATGATGGACCCCAAAACTCTGCCCCACTGCCACCCCATCTTCCTCCCCCCCCCCAGCCCCCCCTAAATCCCCATTGCTGTCACCCCAGAACTCAACCCATCACCCCACAACTCAACCCATCCCGACTCATTGCTCTCGGCCGTTCCTCCTTTCTGCCATCCATAATGATGGACCCCAAAACTCTGCCCCACTGCCACCCCATCTTCCTCCCCCCCCCCCCCAAATCCCCATTGCTGTCACCCCACAACTCAACCCATCACCCCACAACTCAACCCACCCCAACTCGTCGCTCTCGGCCGTTCCTCCTTTCTGCCATCCATAATGATGGACCCCCAAAAATCCGCCCCACTGCCACCCCATCTTCCTCCCCCCCCCCCCCAAATCCCCATTGCTGTCACCCCACAACTCAACCCATCCCGACTCGTCGCTCTCGGCCGTTCCTCCTTTCTGCCATCCATAATGATGGACCCCCAAAACTCTGCCCCACTTCCTCCCCTTCTTCCTCCCCCCCCAACCCCCCCCCACATCCCCATTGCTGTCACCCCACAACTCAACCCACCCCAACTCATCGCTCTCGGCCGTTCCTCCTTTCTGCCATCCATAATGATGGACCCCAAAACTCTGCCCCACTGCCACCCCATCTTCCTCCCCCCCCAACCCCCCCCAAATCCCCATTGCTGTCACCCCACAACTCAACCCATCCCAACTCGTTGCTCTCAGCCATTCCTCCTTTCTGCCATCCATAATGATGGACCCCAAAACTCTGCCCCACCGCCACCCCATCTTCCTCCCCCAACCCCCCCAAACCCCCATTGCTGTCACCCCACAACTCAACCCATCCCAACTCGTCGCTCTCATATCCCAAATCCCACCCATTCCACCACCTCCATCCCATATCCCAAATCCTAATCATCCCATCACCACCACCACCTCCATCCCACCCCACACCCCAATTCCCACCCACCCCACCACCTCCATCCTGCCCCATATCCCAAATCCGACCCACCCACCTCCATCCATTCCCATACCCCAAATCCCATCCATCCCAACACCACCACCACCTCCATCCCACCCCCTACCCCAAATCCCACCCATCCCATCACCTCCATCCCATATCCCAAATCCTAATCATCCCATCACCACCACCACCTCCATCCCACCCCATAACCCAAATCCCACCCAGCCCACCACCTCTATCCCACCCCAATACCCCAAATCCTACCCACCCACCTCCATCCATTCCCATACCCAAATCCCATCCATCCCATCACCTCCATCCCATATCCCAAATCCTAATCATCCCATCACCAGCACCACCTCCATCCCACCCCCTACCCCAAATCCTACCCATCCCACCACCTCCATCCCCATCCCATCACCACCACCACCTCCATCCCACCACATATCCCAAATCCTACCCATCCCATCAGCTTCACCCCATACCCAAATCCTACCCCATCCCACCACCACTACCACCACTTCCATCCCACCCCATACCCAAATCCCATCCATCCCAACACCACCACCACCTCCATCCCACCATATAACCCAAATCCCACCCATCCCACCACCTCCATCCCACCCCATACCCCAAATCCTACCCACCCACCAATACCACCTCCATCCCATATCCCAAATCCTATTCATCCCACTGCCACCACCACCTCCATCCCACCCCATACCCAAATCCTACCCCACCCCACCACCACCACCACTTCCATCCCACCCCACACCCCAAATCCCACCCATCCCATCACCTCCATCCCATATCCCAAATCCTGATCATCCCATCACCACCACCACCTCCATCCCACCCCCATACCCCAAATCCTACCCACCCACCTCCACCCCACCCCATAACCCAAATCCTACACATCCCACCACCTCCATCCCACCCCATACCCCAAATCCTACCCACCCACCAATACCACCTCCATCCCATATCCCAAATCCTATTCATCCCACCACCACCACCTCCATCCCACCCCATATCCCAAATCCTACCTATCCCATCAGCTTCACCCCATACCCAAATCCTACCCCATCCCACCACCATCACCACCACCTCCATCCCACCCCAATACCCCAAATCCTACCCACCCACCTCCATCCATTCCCATACCCAAATCCCATCCATCCCACCACCACCACCTCCATCCCACCCCACACCCCAAATCCCACCCATCCCACCACCTCCATCCCATATCCCAAATCCTAATCATCCCATCACCACCACCTCCATCCCACCCCATAACCAAATCCTTCCCACCCACCTCCATCCCATCCCATACCCAAATCCCACCCATCCCTCCACCTCCATCCCGCCCCACACACCAAATCCTATTCATCCCACTACCACCACCTCCATCCCACTCCATATCCCAAATCCCACCCATTCCACCACCTCCATCCCATATCCCAAATCCTAATCATCCCATCACCACCACCACCTCCATCCCACCCCCCTACCCCAAATCCTACCCACCCACCTCCACCCCACCCCATAACCCAAATCCTACACATCCCACCACCTCCATCCCACCCCACATCCCAAATCCCACCCCACCCACCACCACCTCCTCTGCCCCCCATCCCACCACCACCACCTCCCGTGGGTCCCTGCTGCCTCTGTTCCACCACCACTCATCCCGGTGGACCCCACCACGTCCATCCAAACCCCATGGCGGACCTTCCCCCATCCAACCCACCATCCCCCCCCAATCCCTGCCCCACATCCTACCAGGGGGTCGTGGGCTGGTCCTCCTCTCGGGCTCCTTGAATGGCACCAGCAGGGCCGTGTCCAGAGCCTTGAAGCAATCCTTGAGCGAGTTGCACTGGTAGAACTCTACCAGATCCTATGGGGGATGCGACGGTGGGGTCACCACAAGCCCCCAGCCCCATCCTGCTTCCCCCAGGCAGCGGGGTTGGGGTGAGAGGACGGGGAATGGGGGTCCGACGCTCACCACCAGCCCCTTGAAGGCCTTCTTCTCGTTGAGGCGATACAGCCCCTCGCCCGTCATCACCTTGATGTGCTTCACCTCCGCACGGTACCTGGGCAGGGGGATGTGGGGCTGGGCACTGCCACCACCCCCCCTCTGATCCCATCCCCAAATCCCACCCACCCATCACCTCCATCCCACCCTATAACCCAAATCCCACCCATCCCAATACCACCACCACCACCTCCATTCCACCCCACAACCCAAATCCAATCGATCCCACCACCACCTCCATCGCACCCCAGAACCCAAATGCCACCCATCCCATCACCCCGACCCCATACCCAAATCCTACCCACCCCACCACCTCTATCCCACCCCATAACCCAGATCCAACCCATCCCACCACCACCTCCATACCACCCCATACCCAAATCCTCCCCATCCCACCACCATCACCACCTCCATCCCACCCCATAACCAAATCCCACCCATCCCAATACCACCACCACCACCTCCATCCCACCCCATACCCCAAATCCCACCCATCCCATCACCTCCATCCCACCCCATACTCAAATCCTACCCACCACCACCTCTATTCCACCCCATACCCAAATCCTACCCATCCCATCACCTCCATCCCACCCCATACCCAAATCCTAATCATCCCAACACCTCCATCCCACCCCAGAACCCAAATCCCACCCATCCCACCACCTCCACCCCATACCCAAATCCTACCCATCCCACCACCTCCATCCCACCCCACACCCCAAATCCTACCCACCCACCTCCATCCATTCCCATACCCAAATCCCATCCATCCTACCACCACCACCACCTCCATCCCACCCCATACCCAAATCCTACCCACCCACCCATCACCTCCATCCCACCCCATACCCCAAATCCCCCCCATCCCACCACCTCCACCCCTTACCCAAATCCCACCCATCCCACCACCATCACCTCCACCCCACTCTCAAGATCCATCCCTACCCTTCCAATCTGACCGCCATACACCATGGAGGACCTCCCTACATCCCCCCCATCGTCACCACCCGACCCCCCCCCAAATCCTGAGGCTCGTCCCCACGGATGCCCCCCAAACCCTACTTGATGCTGATGGCAAATTCTCCCGTGTCCTTCACCCGCTGCCGCACCAGGAACGTGCCATCAGAGCGGGGGGTCAGGATCTGTTCCGCTTCCCCCCTTTCCATGGGGCCGGCGTACCTGGGGTGGGGAAGGGTGGGCTTCTGAGACCCCCAAATCTGCACCCCATTGTTGTTATGGGGTGATATGGGGGGGGGGGGGAGGGTTGTATAGGATCTATGGGGCTCCGGGGAAGGATGGGGGAGGGTCTGTGTGCTGGGGTGACTCTGGTGACTTGATGAGGGTTTGAGGCCATAGGGTGACCCCAAAAATGATGAGGTGAAGGATTCGTTGGGTCCCTGTGGCTATGGGGTGAGGATTGGGGTGAGGGGCCGGCGACTATGGAGGCCTTAAAAGACAATTTGGGGTTATGGGGTGGGATTCGAGGGGACCCCAACACTGACCAGAGGTAGACAGAGAGATCCGGCAGCGGCGCCTGTGGGGCAGAGGGAGGGATGGGGATGAAGGGGGGCAGAGGGCGCCTCCCCCAAAGCCCCCATATCCCACAGACACCCCCATATCCCACAGACAACCCCATATCCCACCCCCATATCCCACAGACACCCCCTTATCCCATAGACACCCCCTTATACCACAGACAACCCCATATCCCACCCCCATATCCCACCCCCATATCCCACAGACACCCCCTTATCCCACAGACACCCCCATATCCCACCCCATATCCCACTGACACCCCCATATCCCACAGACACCCCCATATCCCACCCCCATATCCCACAGACACCCCATATCCCACAGACAGCCCCATATCTCACCCCCATATCCCACAGACACCCCCATATCCCACAGACACCCCCTTATCCCATAGACACCCCCTTATCCCACATACACCCCCATATCCCACAGACAACCCCATATCCCACCCCCATATCCCACAGACACCCCCTTATCCCACAGACAACCCCATATCCCACCCCCATATCCCACAGTCACCCCCTTATCCCACAGACAACCCCATATCCCACAGACACCCCCATATCCCACAGACACCCCCATATCCCGCCCCCTTCTCCCACAGACACCCCCATATCCCACAGACACCCCCAAATCCCACAGACACCCCCATATCCCACCCCCTTATCCCACAGACACCCCCATATCCCACCCCCATATCCCACAGACAACCCCATATCCCACAGACAACCCCATATCCCACCCCCATATCCCACAGACACCCCCATATCCCACAGACACCCCCTTATCCCATAGACACCCCCTTATACCACAGACAACCCCATATCCCACAGACACCCCCATATCCCCCCCCATATCCCACAGACACCCCCATATCCCACCCCCTTATCCTACAGACAACCCCATATCCCACAGACACCCCCATATTCCACAGACAGCCCCATATCCCATAGACACCCCCATATCTCACCCCCACATCCCACAGACACCCCCTTATCCCACAGACAACCCCATATCCCACCCCCATATCCCACCCCCATATCCCACAGACACCCCCTTATCCCACCCCCATATCCCACAGAAACCCCTTATCCCACAGACAACCCCATATCCCACAGACAACCCCATATCCCACCCCCTTATCCCACAGTCACCCCCATATCCCATATCCCACCCCCTTATCCCACAGAAACCCCATATCCCACAGACACCCCCATATCCCACAGACACCCCCATATCCCATAGACACCCCCATATCCCACCCCCATGTCCCATATCCCACCCCCATATCCCATAGACACCCCCATATCCCACCCCCGTATCCCACAGACACCCCCTTATCCCGTAGACACCCCCATATCCCACAGACAACCCCATATCCCACCCTTTATCCCACAGACACCCCCATATCCCATAGACACCTCCATATCCCACAGTCACCCCCATATCCCACAGACACCCCCATATCCCACAGTCACCCCCATATCCCACAGACACCCCCATATCCCACCCCCATATCCCACAGACACCCCCACATCCCACGAAACATCCAACATATGGGGCACATCCCCACCGTGCCCAGCCCTTGCAGCTCCTTGGAGACGTTGTAGGGGATCTCAGGGTGTTTTGGGGTCCCTGTACTCACACAGATGAAGGGTCTGACAGCAGCACAGGGGAACCAGCCCGTCTCACCATTGACCACGTTCCTGCCCTGCAGACAAAGCCCCACATGGAGACCCATCCTCAGTACGGCTGTAGGAACCCGGCCCCACTTTGGGGTCCGTCCTGACACAGCCGTGGGGGCGCATCTCTCCATAAAGGGTCTGTCCCAATAGTGAGGGTCCATCCCTACAATGCTTATAGGGGATTTGTCCCCACTATGGGATCCATCCCGACAAGGTTGTGGAGACCCATCTGGCCATAAAGGATCTGCCCCACGATGGAGATCCATCCCTACAGTGGTTATAGGGGATCCGTCCCCACTATCAGTGGTTATAGGGGATCTGTCCCCACTATGGGGTCCATCCTAATGTGGCCATGGAGACCCACCTTCATCATGGCCATAAAGGATCTGCCCCAAAAGTGAGGGTCCATCCCTACAATGGTTATAGGGGATCCGTCCCCTCTATAGGATCCATCCTGACACAGCCATGGAGACCCACCTTCATCATGGCCATAAAGGATCTGTCCCCACAATGGAGATCCATCCCTACAATGGTTATAGGGGATTTGTCCCCATTATGGGGTCTGACCTGACGTGTCCATTAAGACCCACCTTCATCATGGCCATAAAGGATCTGCCCCCATGATGGAGATCCATCCCTACAATGCTTATAGGGGATCCGTCCCCATTATGGGGTCTGACCTGACGTGTCCATTAAGACCCACCTTCATCATGGCCATAAGGGATCAGCCCCCACACTGAAGGCCTGTCCCTACAATGGTTATAGGGGATTTGTCCCCACTATGGGGTCTGTCCTGACACAACCACAGAGACCCACCTTCATCATGGCCATAAAGGATCTGCCCCCACAATGGAGATCCATCCCTACAATGGTCATAGGGGATTTGTCCCCACTATCAGTGGTTATAGGGGATTTGTCCCCACTATGGGATCCATCCCAACACAGCCATGGAGACCCACCTTCATCATGGCCATAAAGGATCTGCCCCCACGATGGAGATCCATCCCTACAATGGTTATAGGGGATTTGTCCCCACTATGGGGTCCATCCTGACGCGGCCGTGGGGACCCATCTGGCCATATAGGATTTGCCCCATGATGGAGATCCATCCCTACAGTGGTTATAGGGGATCTGGCCCCTGTATAGGATCCATTCTGACACAGCCATGGAGACCCACCTTCATCATGGCCATAAAGGATCTGTCCCAAAAGTGGGGGTCCATCCCTACAATGGTTATAGGGGATCTACCCCCACTATGGGGTCCATCCCAACACAGCCATAGGGACCCATCTGGCCATAAAGGATCTGCCCCACGATGGAGATCCATCCCTACAATGCTTATAGGGGATTCATCCCCACTATAGGATCCATCCTGACACAGCCATGGAGACCCACCTTCATCATGGCCATAAAGGATCTGCCCCAATAGTGAGGGTCCATCCCTACAATGGTTATAAGGGATCTGTCCCCACTATGGGGTCCAACCTGAAGTGGCCATGGAGACCCACCTTCGTCATGGCCATAAAAGATCTGCCCCCATAGTGAGGGTCCATCCCTACAATGGTTATAGGGGATCCATCCCCACTATGGGATCCATCCTGACACAACCACAGAGACCCACCTTCATCATGGCCATAAAGGATCTGCCCCCACAATGGAGATCCATCCCTACAATGGTCATAGGGGATTTGTCCCCACTATCAGTGGTTATAGGGGATTTGTCCCCACTATGGGGTCTGTCCTGACACGGCCATGGAGACCCACCTTCAACATGGCCATAAAGGATCTGCCCCCACATTGAAGGCCTGTCCCTACAACGGTCATAGGGGATCCATCCCCACTTTGGGGTCCATCCTGACACAACACAGAGACCCACCTTCATCATGGCCATAAAGGATCTGTCCCAGTAGTGAGGGTCCATCCCTACAGTGGTTATAGGGGATCTGTCCCCACTATGGGATCCATCCCAACAAGGTTGTGGAGACCCATCTGGCCATAAAGGATCTGCCCCCACGATGGAGATCCATGCCTACAATGGTTATAGGGGATTTGTCCCCACTATGGGGTCCATCCTGACCTGTCCATTAAGACCCACCTTCATCATGGCCATATAGGATCTGTCCTAGTAGTGAGAGTCCATCCCTACAATGGTTATAGGGGATCCGTCCCCACTATTAGTGGTTATAGGGGATTTGTCCCCACTATAGGATCCATCCTGACACAGCCATGGAGACCCACCTTCATCATGTCCATAAGGGATCTGCCCCAAAAGTGAGGGTCCATCCCTACAATGATTATAGGGGATCCATCCCCACTATGGGGTCCATCCTGACACAGCCATGGAGACCCATCTGGCCATAAAGGATCTGCCCCCATAATGGAGATCCATCCCTACAGTGGTTATAGGGGATCCGTCCCCACTATGGGGTCCATCCTGACACAGCCGTGCAGACCCATCTGGCCATATAGGATTTGCCCCATGATGGAGATCCATCCCTACAATGGTTATAGGGGATCTGGCCCCTCTATAGGATCCATTCTGACACAGCCATGGAGACCCACCTTCATCATGGCCATAAAGGATCTGTCCCAATAGTGAGGGTCCATCCCTACAATGCTTATAGGGGATTTGTCCCCTCTATAGGATCCATCCTGACACAGCCATGGAGACCCACCTTCATCATGGCCATAAAGGATCTGCCCCCACGATGGAGATCCATCCCTACAATGGTTATAGGGGATCCGTCCCCATTATGGGGTCTGTCCTGACACAGCCAGGGAGACCCATCTGGCCATAAAGGATTTGGCCCCATGATGGAGATCCATCCCTACAATGGTTATAGGGGATTTGTCCCCACTATCAGTGGTTATAGGGGATTTGTCCCCACTTTGGGGTCCATCCTGACACAGCCATGGAGACCCACCTTCATCATGGCCATAAAGGATCTGCCCCCATGATGGAGATCCATCCCTACAATGGTTATAGGGGATTTGTCCCCATTATGGGGTCTGACCTGACGTGTCCATTAAGACCCACCTTCATCATGGCCATAAAGGATCTGCCCCCACATTGAGGGCCTGTCCCTACAATGGTTATAGGGGATCCATCCCCACTTTGGGGTCTGTCCTGACACAACCACAGAGACCCACCTTCGTCATGGCCATAAAGGATCTGCCCCCACGATGGAGATCCATCCCTACAATGGTCATAGGGGATTTGTCCCCACTATGGGATCCATCCCGACAAGGTTGTGGAGACCCATCTGGCCATAAAGGATCTGCCCCACGATGGAGATCCATCCCTACAGTGGTTATAGGGGATCCGTCCCCACTATCAGTGGTTATAGGGGATCTGTCCCCACTATGGGGTCCATCCTAATGTGGCCATGGAGACCCACCTTCATCATGGCCATAAAGGATCTGCCCCAAAAGTGAGGGTCCATCCCTACAATGGTTATAGGGGATCCGTCCCCTCTATAGGATCCATCCTGACACAGCCATGGAGACCCACCTTCATCATGGCCATAAAGGATCTGTCCCCACAATGGAGATCCATCCCTACAATGGTTATAGGGGATTTGTCCCCATTATGGGGTCTGACCTGACGTGTCCATTAAGACCCACCTTCATCATGGCCATAAAGGATCTGCCCCCATGATGGAGATCCATCCCTACAATGCTTATAGGGGATCCGTCCCCATTATGGGGTCTGACCTGACGTGTCCATTAAGACCCACCTTCATCATGGCCATAAGGGATCAGCCCCCACACTGAAGGCCTGTCCCTACAATGGTTATAGGGGATTTGTCCCCACTATGGGGTCTGTCCTGACACAACCACAGAGACCCACCTTCATCATGGCCATAAAGGATCTGCCCCCACAATGGAGATCCATCCCTACAATGGTCATAGGGGATTTGTCCCCACTATCAGTGGTTATAGGGGATTTGTCCCCACTATGGGATCCATCCCAACACAGCCATGGAGACCCACCTTCATCATGGCCATAAAGGATCTGCCCCCACGATGGAGATCCATCCCTACAATGGTTATAGGGGATTTGTCCCCACTATGGGGTCCATCCTGACGCGGCCGTGGGGACCCATCTGGCCATATAGGATTTGCCCCATGATGGAGATCCATCCCTACAGTGGTTATAGGGGATCTGGCCCCTGTATAGGATCCATTCTGACACAGCCATGGAGACCCACCTTCATCATGGCCATAAAGGATCTGTCCCAAAAGTGGGGGTCCATCCCTACAATGGTTATAGGGGATCTACCCCCACTATGGGGTCCATCCCAACACAGCCATAGGGACCCATCTGGCCATAAAGGATCTGCCCCACGATGGAGATCCATCCCTACAATGCTTATAGGGGATTCATCCCCACTATAGGATCCATCCTGACACAGCCATGGAGACCCACCTTCATCATGGCCATAAAGGATCTGCCCCAATAGTGAGGGTCCATCCCTACAATGGTTATAAGGGATCTGTCCCCACTATGGGGTCCAACCTGAAGTGGCCATGGAGACCCACCTTCGTCATGGCCATAAAAGATCTGCCCCCATAGTGAGGGTCCATCCCTACAATGGTTATAGGGGATCCATCCCCACTATGGGATCCATCCTGACACAACCACAGAGACCCACCTTCATCATGGCCATAAAGGATCTGCCCCCACAATGGAGATCCATCCCTACAATGGTCATAGGGGATTTGTCCCCACTATCAGTGGTTATAGGGGATTTGTCCCCACTATGGGGTCTGTCCTGACACGGCCATGGAGACCCACCTTCAACATGGCCATAAAGGATCTGCCCCCACATTGAAGGCCTGTCCCTACAACGGTCATAGGGGATCCATCCCCACTTTGGGGTCCATCCTGACACAACACAGAGACCCACCTTCATCATGGCCATAAAGGATCTGTCCCAGTAGTGAGGGTCCATCCCTACAGTGGTTATAGGGGATCTGTCCCCACTATGGGATCCATCCCAACAAGGTTGTGGAGACCCATCTGGCCATAAAGGATCTGCCCCCACGATGGAGATCCATGCCTACAATGGTTATAGGGGATTTGTCCCCACTATGGGGTCCATCCTGACCTGTCCATTAAGACCCACCTTCATCATGGCCATATAGGATCTGTCCTAGTAGTGAGAGTCCATCCCTACAATGGTTATAGGGGATCCGTCCCCACTATTAGTGGTTATAGGGGATTTGTCCCCACTATAGGATCCATCCTGACACAGCCATGGAGACCCACCTTCATCATGTCCATAAGGGATCTGCCCCAAAAGTGAGGGTCCATCCCTACAATGATTATAGGGGATCCATCCCCACTATGGGGTCCATCCTGACACAGCCATGGAGACCCATCTGGCCATAAAGGATCTGCCCCCATAATGGAGATCCATCCCTACAGTGGTTATAGGGGATCTGTCCCCACTATGGGGTCCATCCTGACACAGCCGTGCAGACCCATCTGGCCATATAGGATTTGCCCCACGATGGAGATCCATCCCTACAGTGGTTATAGGGGATCTGGCCCCTCTATAGGATCCATCCTGACACAGCCATGGAGACCCACCTTCATCATGGCCATAAAGGATCTGTCCCAATAGTGAGGCTCCATCCCTACAATGGTTATAGGGGATCCATCCCCACTATGGGATCCATCCTGACACAGCCGTGGGGACCCATCTGGCCATAAAGGATCTGCCCCCACGATGGGGATCCATCCCTTCAATGCTTATAGGGGATTTGTCCCCACTATGGGGTCCAACCTGACGCGGCCGTGGGGATCTATCCCTACGATGGCCATAGGGCTCCTGTCCCCATTTTGGGGTCCATCCTGTCCCAACCTGGTGGGATCAGTCCCCATAGCCGTGACCCCCCCCCCCATGGAAGACCCCCCCTCCCGCCCCCCACGCCGTCGCCCCTCGCCACCCCCGCTGACCCCCCACCTGCCACCACAGCTGCTCCGCCTCCGCCACCGTTGCCTCCACGACGTCCCCAGGGCTGAGACGTAGGGCAGGACCCACATTTCCCGGCGGTGGGGGCACCCCGCTGTAGTGCTGGTTCGCCTCCATCTTGGGCAACCCTATAGGAAGGAGGAGACGTGATATGGGGCGCTGCGAAGCCACAGACCCCCCCAAAACACCCTGACCCATCGACCCGAGCCCCCCAGCTGGTTCGCCTCCATCTTGGGCAACCCTATAGGAAGGAGGAGACGTGATATGGGGCGCTGCGAAGCCACGGGACCCCCAAAACGCCCTGACCCATCGACCCGAGCCCCCCAGCTGGTTCGCCTCCATCTTGGGCAACCCTATAGGAAGGAGGAGATGTGATATGGGGCGCTGCGAAGCCACGGACCCCCCAAAACGCCCTGACCCATCGACCCGAGCCCCCCAGCTGGTTTGCCTCCATCTTGGGCAACCCTATAGGAAGGAGGAGACGTGATATGGGGCACTGCGAAGCCACGGGGCCCCCAAAACGCCTGCACCCATCGACCCGAGCCCCCCAGCTGGTTCGCCTCCATCTTGGGCAACCCTATAGGAAGGAGGAGACGTGATATGGGGTGCTGCGAAGCCACGGACCCCCCAAAACGCTTGGACCCATCGACCCGTGCCCCCCAAGCTGTGCTCACCCAGGTCTGCAGCCTTGTTCTCATGAGCCGGGCGCTGGGATTTCATCTGGGGGACCAACAGAACCCCATTGAGACCCAAGGAGGCGACGGCACCGCCGGCACCTCCCGAATTCGGTGCCTTTTTCACCCGTTTCGCCCTTACCTTCCTGTTGCCAGAGCTCGGATCTGAGGCGGAAGAGGAACGGCTCGTTAGTTGGGGGGCCAATTAACACCCACCCCAATTAATTCCTTATGCTACTTCTATTCCTTTTGGGGCTGGCGGCCCTCCTCAGCGGATTCCACAACTCCTGGGGGCATCACTCACCCCATAGCACCCCATCCCCCGCCCCACTCCCCTCCGTTCCCCACCCCATAGCACCCCAACCCCCCGCCCCACATCAACCCGCTCCCCCAAACCCCACAACTCATCTCACCGGCTCCGCAGGTCCCCATCCTCCCCAAACATTCCTTGTGCGCAGGAGCCCGGCACCGGTTGCAGCGGTAGCCCTGGTAGAACGTCCCTCTGTGGGGGGGGACAGTTTGGGGTCAGTGGGGTGCAGGGGGGGATGTGGGGGCGCCGTCGGCAAAGGGGGGCGACCCTCGGATTCTATGGGACTCAACCCATTCTTGACTTTTACCCCGTCAACTTTGCCCTCACCCCAATCCTGAACTCCCCAAACTTCACTCCAATGCCTGACCCCCGTCCCCAATATTCACCCCAAATCTTGACTATCCCGAAATACCCTCCGATCTTTAACCCCCTTCCCAACTTCACCCCAATCCTGAACCCATCCAAAGTCCTCCCCAATCCTAACCCTCCCCTAATCTTCAATCCCTGACCCCCAATTTCACCCCAATCCTAAACCCACCCAACCTTCACCCTAATCTTTGAGCCCCCCAAACTCCACCCCAATCCTAAACCCACCCAACCTTCACCCTAATCTTTGAGCCCCCCAAACTTCACCCCAATCCTAAACCCACCCAACCTTCACCCCCAAATCCACCCCAATCCTAACTGTCCCCCAATCTTCAATCCCTGACCCCCCAAATCCACCCCAATCCTAAACCCACCCAACCTGCACCCCAATCTTTGAGCCCCCCCAATTTCACCCCAATCCTAAACCCACCCAACCTTCACCCCAATCTTTCAGCCCCCCCAAATCCACCCCAATCCTAACTGTCCCCCAATCTTCAATCCCTGACCCCCAATTTCACCCCAATCCTTGAGCCCCCCCCAAACTCCACCCCAGTCCTTGACCCACCCAACCTTCACCCCAATCCTTGACCCCCCAAACTCCACCCCAATCCTTGACCCACCCAGACCCCAAACTACCCCAATCCTTGACCCCTGATGACCTCACCCCCCACCTCTGGCACCTTCCCCTTCCCCCCACGCCCCCCCAGCCCCCCCCAGTCCCCCCCCCCCCCCCACTGCCCCCCTACCTCAGCAGCATCTGGCAGGCCCTACAGGACGTGGTGTCCTCAAAGGAGAACATCTGGAAGTCGTGTCCATCCGCCAGGGCGTGCTCTGGGAAGATGTTGGACCTGGCCAAGGATGAGGGGGGGTCCTAAGGGGGGCAACTCGACCCCCATAGGGGCACCCAACCCCTCAGTGGGGCGCATCCCATCCGGTCCCAATGTTGTGAGGTCACCTACAGGGCCATCTCAAACTGCTCCAGCCATTTCTTCTTCAGCTCGCGTGTCTTGAAGAAGAGCTCGTAGCCCTGCAGCCCGGCCGTGTTGATGAGCAGGAAGGTGTGGGACCACTGTGGGTAAAGGGGGGGGGGGTCAGCAGGGACCAGGCGTGGGGGGTGGCCACCGAGTTTCAATGGGGCCACCAAGAGTTGGGCAGCTGGTGACACCGGACTTCCATGGGGCCACCAGGAATGGGGAGATTGGGGCCATCAGATCGGGACTTTTGGGGCCACCAAGGACCATGACACTTGGGGCCAACAAATCTGGACGTTTGGGGCCACCAAATCTGGACGTTTGGGGCCACCAAATCTTGACATTTGGGGCCACCAGTCCCCAGTGGGGCCACCAAGGAGCTGTGGGATTGACATCATCGGATCTGAACACTTGTGGCCACCTGACTTCCATGGGGCCACCAAGGATCTGGGTGCTTGGGGACACCAGATCTGGACACTTGGGGCCACCAAGGACCCTGACACTTGGGGCCACTAAATCAGGACACTTGAGGCCACCAGATTTCAATGAAGCCACCAAAAGCTGGTTGCTTGGGGCCACCAGACTTCAATGGGGGCATCAGGAACAAGAAGCTTGGAGCCACCAGATCTGGAAGTTTGTGGCCACCAAAGACCCTGATACTTGGGGCCACCAAATCTGGACGTTTAGGGCCACCGGTCCCCAGTGGGGCCACCAAGGAGCTGTGGGATTGACATCATTGGATCTGAACACTTGTGGCCAACTGACTCCAATGGGGCCACCAAGGAATCTGGGTGCTTGGGGACACCAAATCTGGACGCTTGGGGCCACCGAGGACCACGACACTTGGGGACACCAAATCTGGACATTTGTGGTCACCAAATCTGGACATTTGGGGCCACCGGTCCCCAGTGGGGCCACCAAGGAGCTGTGGGATTGAGGTCACCAGATCTGGACATTTGTGGCCAACAAGGATCTGAACACTTGTGGCCACCTGACTCCAATGGGGCCACCAAGGAATCTGGGTGCTTGGGGCCACCAAATCTGGACACTTGGGGCCACCAAGGACCCCAACACTTGGGGCCACTGAATCAGGACACTTGAGGCCACCAGATTTCAATGAAGCCACCAAAAGTCTGGGTGCTTGGGGCCACCAGACTTCAATGGGGGCATCAGGAACAAGGAGCTTGGAGCCACCAGGTCTGGACACTTGGGGCCACCAAAGACCTGACACTTGGGGCCAACAAATCTTGACATCTGGGGCCACCAGTCCCCAGTGGGGCCACCAAGGAGCTGTAGGATTGAAGTCACAGGATCTGAACACTTGTGTCCACCTGACTTCCATGGGGCCACCAAGGAATCTGGGTGCTTGGGGCCACCAGATCTGGACACTTGGGGCCACCAAAGACCCTGATACTTGGGGCCAACAAATCTGGACATTTGGGGCCACCAGTCCCCAATGGGGCCACCAAGGAGCTGTGGGATTGAGGTCACCAGATCTGGACATTTGTGGCCAACAAGGATCTGAACACTTGGAGCCACCTGACTCCAATGGAGCCACCAAGAAATCTGGGTGCTTGGGGACACCAAATCTGGACACTTGGGGCCACCAAGGACCCCAACACTTGGGGCCACTGAATCAGGACACTTGAGGCCACCAGATTTCAATGAAGCCACCAAGAACTGGGTGTTTGGGGCCACCAGATATGGACATTCGTGGCCACCAGACTTCAGTGGGGCCACCAAGGATCTGGGTGCTTGGGGCCACCAAATCTGGACACTTGGGGCCACCAAGGACCCCAACACTTGGGGCCACTAAATCAGGACACTTGAGGCCACCAGATTTCAATGAAGCCACCAAAAGTCTGGGTGCTTGGGGCCACCAGACTTCAAAGGGGACATCAGGAACAAGGAGCTTGGAGCCACCAGATCTGGAAGTTTGTGGCCACCAAAGACCCTGATACTTGGGGCCACCAAATCTGGACATTTGGGGCCACCGGTCCCCAGTGGGGCCACCAAGGAGCTGTGGGATTGACATCATTGGATCTGAACACTTGTGGCCAACTGACTCCAATGGGGCCACCAAGGAATCTGGGTGCTTGGGGACACCAAATCTGGACGCTTGGGGCCACCGAGGACCACGACACTTGGGGACACCAAATCTGGACATTTGTGGTCACCAAATCTGGACATTTGGGGCCACCGGTCCCCAGTGGGGCCACCAAGGAGCTGTGGGATTGAGGTCACCAGATCTGGACATTTGTGGCCAACAAGGATCTGAACACTTGTGGCCACCTGACTCCAATGGGGCCACCAAGGAATCTGGGTGCTTGGGGCCACCAAATCTGGACACTTGGGGCCACCAAGGACCCCAACACTTGGGGCCACTGAATCAGGACACTTGAGGCCACCAGATTTCAATGAAGCCACCAAAAGTCTGGGTGCTTGGGGCCACCAGACTTCAATGGGGGCATCAGGAACAAGGAGCTTGGAGCCACCAGGTCTGGACACTTGGGGCCACCAAAGACCTGACACTTGGGGCCAACAAATCTTGACATCTGGGGCCACCAGTCCCCAGTGGGGCCACCAAGGAGCTGTAGGATTGAAGTCACAGGATCTGAACACTTGTGTCCACCTGACTTCCATGGGGCCACCAAGGAATCTGGGTGCTTGGGGCCACCAGATCTGGACACTTGGGGCCACCAAAGACCCTGATACTTGGGGCCAACAAATCTGGACATTTGGGGCCACCAGTCCCCAATGGGGCCACCAAGGAGCTGTGGGATTGAGGTCACCAGATCTGGACATTTGTGGCCAACAAGGAACTGGACACTTGAGGCCACCTGACTCCAATGGGGCCACCAAGGAATCTGGGTGCTTGGGGACACCAGATCTGGACACTTGGGGCCACCAAGGACCCCGGCACTTGGGGCCACTGAATCAGGACACTTGAGGCCACCAGATTTCAATGAAGCCACCAAAAGCTGGGTGCTTGGGGCCACCAGACTTCAAAGGGGCCATCAGGAACAAGGAGCTTGGAGCCACCAGATCTGGACACTTGGGGCCACCAAAGACCCTGATACTTGGGGCCAACAAATCTGGACATTTGGGGCCACCGGTCCCCAGTGGGGCCACCAAGGAGCTGTGGGATTGAAGTCACCAGATCTGGACATTTGTGGCCAACAAGGATCTGAACACTTGGAGCCACCTGACTCCAATGGAGCCACCAAGAAATCTGGGTGCTTGGGGACACCAAATCTGGACACTTGGGGCCACCAAGGACCCCAACACTTGGGGCCACTGAATCAGGACACTTGAGGCCACCAGATTTCAATGAAGCCACCAAGAACTGGGTGTTTGGGGCCACCAGATATGGACATTCGTGGCCACCAGACTTCAGTGGGGCCACCAAGGATCTGGGTGCTTGGGGCCACCAAATCTGGACACTTGGGGCCACCAAGGACCCCAACACTTGGGGCCACTAAATCAGGACACTTGAGGCCACCAGATTTCAATGAAGCCACCAAAAGTCTGGGTGCTTGGGGCCACCAGACTTCAAAGGGGACATCAGGAACAAGGAGCTTGGAGCCACCAGATCTGGAAGTTTGTGGCCACCAAAGACCCTGATACTTGGGGCCACCAAATCTGGACATTTGGGGCCACCGGTCCCCAGTGGGGCCACCAAGGAGCTGTGGGATTGAAGTCACAGGATCTGAACACTTGTGGCCACCTGACTTCAATGGGACCACCAAGGAATCTGAGTGCTTGGGGCCACCAGATCTGGACACTTGGGGCCACCAGATTTCAATGAAGCCACCAAGAGCTGCCTGCTTGGGGCCACCAGACTTCAATGGGGACATCAGGAACAAGGAGCTTGGAGCCACCAGATCTGGACACTTGGGGCCACCAAAGACCCTGATACTTGGGGCCACCAAATCTGGACGTTTAGGGCCACCAGTCCCCAGTGGGGCCACCAAGGAGCTGTGGGATTGAAGTCACCAGATCTGGACATTTGTGGCCACCTGACTCCAATGGGGCCACCAAGGATCTGGGTGCTTGGAGCCACCAGATCTGGACATTTGGGACCACCAAAGACCCTGACACTTGGGGACACCAAATCTGGACATTTGGGGCCACCGGTCCCCAGTGGGGCCACCAAGGAGCTGTGGGATTGAGGTCACCAGATCTGGACATTTGTGGCCAACAAGGATCTGAACACTTGGAGCCACCAGACTTCAATGGGGCCACCAAGGAATCTGGGTGCTTGGGGACACCAGATCTGGACATTTGGGGCCACCAAGGACCCCAACACTTGGGGCCACTAAATCAGGACACTTGAGGCCACCAGATTTCAATGAAGCCACCAAAAGTCTGGGTGCTTGGGGCCACCAGACTTCAAAGGGGCCTTCAGGAACAAGGAGCTTGGAGCCACCAGATCTGGACACTTGGGGCCACCAAAGACCCTGATACTTGGGGCCACCAAATCTTGACATTTGTGGTCACCAAATCTGGACATTTGGGGCCACCGGTCCCCAGTGGGGCCACCAAGGAGCTGTGGGATTGAAGTCACCAGATCTGGACATTTGTGGCCAACAAGGATCTGAACACTTGGAGCCACCAGACTTCAATGGGGCCACCAAGGAATCTGGGTGCTTGGGGCCACCAAATCTGGACACTTGGGGCCACCAAGGACCCTGATACTTGGGGCCACCAAATCTGGACATTTGGGGCCACCAGTCCCCAGTGGGGCCACCAAGGAGCTGTAGGATTGAAATCACCAGATCTGGACATTTGTGGCCACCTGACTCCAATGGGGCCACCAAGGATCTGGGTGCTTGGGGACACCAGATCTGGACACTTGGGGCCACCAAAGACCCTGATACTTGGGGCCACCATATTTGGACATTTGGGGCCACCGGTCCCCAGTGGGGCCACCAAGGAGCTGTGGGATTGAGGTCACCAGATCTGGACATTTGTGGCCAACAAGGATCTGGACACTTGGAGCCACTGGCTCCAATGGAGCCACCAAGGAATCTGGGTGCTTGGGGACACCAGATCTGGACACTTGGGGCCACCAAGGACCCCAACACTTGGGGCCACTGAATCAGGACACTTGAGGCCACCAGATTTCAATGAAGCCACCAAGAGCTGCCTGCTTGGGGCCACCAGACTTCAATGGGGCCATCAGGAACAAGGAGCTTGGAGCCACCAGATCTGGACACTTGGAGCCACCAAAGACCCTGATACTTGGGGCCACCAAATCTGGACATTTGGGGCCACCAGTCCCCAGTGGGGCCACCAAGGAGCTGTGGGATTGAGGTCACCAGATCTGGACATTTGTGGCCAACAAGGATCTGAACACTTGAGGCCACCAGATTTCAATGAAGCCACCAAGGAATCTGGGTGCTTGGGGCCACCAAATCTGGACACTTGGGGCCACCAAGGACCCTGATACTTGGGGCCACCAAATCTGGACATTTGGGGCCACCAGTCCCCAGTGGGGCCACCAAGGAGCTGTAGGATTGAAATCACCAGATCTGGACACTTGGGGCCACCAAATCTGGACATCTGTGGTCACCAAATCTTGACATTTGGGGCCACCAGTCCCCAGTGGGGCCACCAAGGAGCTGTGGGATTGAAATCACCAGATCTGGACATTTGTGGCCACCTGACTCCAATGGGGCCACCAAGGATCTGGGTGCTTGGGGACACCAGACTTCAATGGGGACATCAGGAACAAGAAGCTTGGAGCCACCAGATCTGGACACTTGGGGCCACCAAATCTGGATGTTTGGGGCCACCGGTCCCCAGTGGGGCCATCAAGGAGCTGTGGGATTGAAGTCACCAGATCTGGACATTTGTGGCCAACAAGGATCTGAACACTTGGAGCCACCTGACTCCAATGGAGCCACCAAGGATCTGGGTGCTTGGGGACACCAGATCTGGACATTTGGGGCCACCAAGGACCTGACACTTGGGGCCAACAAATCTTGACATCTGGGGCCACCAGTCCCCAGTGGGGCCACCAAGGAGCTGTAGGATTGAAGTCACAGGATCTGAACACTTGTGTCCACCTGACTTCCATGGGGCCACCAAGGAATCTGGGTGCTTGGGGCCACCAGATCTGGACATTTGGGGCCACCAAGGACCCTGACACTTGGGGCCACCAAATCTGGACATTTGTGGTCACCAGATCTGGACGTTTGAGGCCACCAGTCCCCAATGGGGCCACCAAGGAGCTGTGGGATTGAAGTCACCAGATCTGGACATTTGTGGCCAACAAGGAACTGGACACTTGAGGCCACCTGACTCCAATGGGGCCACCAAGGATCTGGGTGCTTGGGGACACCAGATCTGGACACCTGGGGCCACCAAGGACCCCAACACTTGGGGCCACTAAATCAAGACACTTGAGGCCACCAGATTTCAATGAAGCCACCAAAAGTCTGGGTGCTTGGGGCCACCAGACTTCAATGGGGGCATCAGGAACAAGGAGCTTGGAGCCACCAGATCTGGAAGTTTGTGGCCACCAAAGACCCTGATACTTGGGGCCACCAAATCTGGACGTTTAGGGCCACCGGTCCCCAGTGGGGCCACCAAGGAGCTGTGGGATTGAAGTCACCAGATCTGGACATTTGTGGCCAACAAGGATCTGAACACTTGGAGCCACCAGACTTCAATGGGGCCACCAAGGAATCTGGGTGCTTGGGGACATCAAGGATCTGGACACTTGGGGCCACCAAATCTGGACACTTGGGGCCACCAAGGACCCCAACACTTGGGGCCACTAAATCAGGACACTTGAGGCCACCAGATTTCAATGAAGCCACCAAAAGCTGGGTGCTTGGGGCCACCAGACTTCAATGGGGCCATCAGGAACAAGGAGCTTGGAGCCACCAGATCTGGACAATTGGGGCCACCAAGGACCCTGATACTTGGGGCCACCAAATCTGGACGTTTAGGGCCACCGGTCCCCAGTGGGGCCACCAAGGAGCTGTGGGATTGAAGTCACAGGATCTGAACACTTGTGGCCACCTGACTTCAATGGGGCCACCAAGGAATCTGGGTGCTTGGGGACACCAGATCTGGACACTTGGGGCCACCAAGGACCCCGGCACTTGGGGCCACTGAATCAGGACACTTGAGGCCACCAGATTTCAATGAAGCCACCAAGAACTGGGTGTTTGGGGCCACCAGATATGGACATTTGTGGCCACCTGACTTCCATGGGGCCACCAAGGATCTGGGTGCTTGGGGCCACCAAATCTGGACACTTGGGGCCACCAAGGACCTGACACTTGGGGCCACTACATTTGGACACTTATGGCCCCCAATCCTGGCCACCACCTGGCTCTCACGGTACCTTCTTGCCATCCCTGGGCCCGAGGCCACTGTCCCTCAGTTGGTGGCTCTGTAGGTCCACGACATCCTTGGCCTCGTAAGCGTCCCCACGGCGCTTGCAGATGATCAGAGCCTTGTCCAGGAGGAACCCATACCTGGGGACAGTGACACTGATGGGTCCCCAAGGGCCACCCCACACCCCAGAGCATCCCTGGGATGTCGCTGTTGGTGTCCCTATGTCCCCATGGTGTCGTCACCATGTCCTTTATGGTGTCCCTATGGGTGTCCCCATGTCCCCATGGTGTCGTCACCATGTCCTTTATGGTGTCCCTGTTGGTGTCCCCATGGTGTTGTCACCATGTCCTTTATGGTGTCCCTATGGGTGTCCCCATGTCCCCTTGGTGTCGTCACCACGTCCTTTATGGTGTCCCTGTTGGTGTCCCCATATCCCCATGGTGTCGTCACCATGTCCTTTATGGTGTCCCCATGGGTGTCCCCATGTCCCCATGGTGTCGTCACCATGTCCTTTATAGTGTCCCTGTTGGTGTCCCCATGTCCCCATGGTGTCGTCACTATGTCCTTTATGGTGTCCCTATGGGTGTCCCCATGTCCCCTTGGTGTCGTCACCACGTCCTTTATGGTGTCCCTGTTGGTGTCCCCATATCCCCATGGTGTCGTCACCATGTCCTTTATGGTGTCCCCATGGGTGTCCCCATGTCCCCACGGTGTCGTCACCATGTCCTTTATGGTGTCCCTGTTGGTGTCCCCTTGTCCCCATGGTGTTGTCACTATGTCCTTTATGGTGTCCCTATGGGTGTCCCCATGTCCCCTTGGTGTCGTCACCACGTCCTTTATGGTGTCCCTGTTGGTGTCCCCATATCCCCATGGTGTCGTCACCATGTCCTTTATGGTGTCCCTGTTGGTGTCCCCATGTCCCCACGGTGTCGTCACCATGTCCTTTATGGTGTCCCTGTTGGTGTCCCCTTGTCCCCATGGTGTTGTCACCATGTCCTTTATGGTGTCCCTATGGGTGTCCCCATGTCCCCATGGTGTCGTCACCATGTCCTTTATGGTGTCCCTGTTGGTGTCCCCATCTCCCCATGGTGTTGTCACCATGTCCTTTATGGTGTCCCTGTTAATGTCCCCATGTCCCTGTGTTGTCAACACCATGTCCTTTATGGTGTCCCTATTGATGTCCCCATGTCCCCATGGTGTTGTCACCATGTCCTTTATGGTGTCCCTGTTGGTGTCCCCATGTCCCCATGGCGTTGTCACCACGTCCTTTATGGTGTCCCTGTTGGTGTCCCCATGTCCCCATGGCATTGTCACCATGTCCTTTATGGTCTCCCTGTTGGTGTCCCCATGTCCCCATGGTGTCGTCACCATGTCCTTTATGGTGTCCCTGTTGGTGTCCCCATGTCCCCATGGTGTCGTCACCATGTCCTTTATGGTGTCCCCATGGGTGTCCCCATGTCCCCATGGTGTTGTCACCATGTCCTTTATGGTGTCCCCATGGGTGTCCCCATGTCCCCGTGGTGTCGTCACCATGTCCTTTATGGTGTCCCCATGGGTGTCCCCATGTCCCCATGGTGTCGTCACCATGTCCTTTATGGTGTCCCCATGGGTGTCCCCATGTCCCCATGGTGTTGTCACCATGTCCTTTATGGTGTCCCTGTTGGTGTCCCCATCTCCCCTTGGTGTTGTCACCATGTCCTTTATGGTGTCCCCATGGGTGCCCCCATGTCCCCATGGCATTGTCACCATGTCCTTAATGGTGTCCCTGTTGGTGTCCCCATGGTGTTGTCACCATGTCCTTTATGGTGTCCCTATGGGTGTCCCCATGTCCCCATGGTGTTGTCACCATGTCCTTTATGGTGTCCCTGTTGGTGTCCCCATGTCCCCATGGTGTCGTCACCATGTCCTTTATGGTGTCCCTGTTGGTGTCCCCATGTCCCCATGGTGTTGTCACCATGTCCTTTATGGTGTCCCTATGGGTGTCCCCATGTCCCCATTGTGTTGTCACCATGTCCTTTATGGTGTCCCCATGGGTGTCCCCATGTCCCCATGGTGTTGTCACCATGTCCTTTATGGTGTCCCTGTTTGTGTCCCCATCTCCCCATGGTGTCGTCACCACGTCCTTTATGGTGTCCCTATGGGTGTCCCCATGTCCCCATGGCATTGTCACCATGTCCTTTGTGGTGTCCCCATGTCCCCATGGTGTTGTCACCATGTCCTTTATGGTGTCCCTGTTGGTGTCCCCATGTCCCCATGGTGTCGTCACCATGTCCTTTATGGTGTCCCCATGGGTGTCCCCATGTCCCCATTGTGTTGTCACCATGTCCTTTATGGTGTCCCTGTTGGTGTCCCCATGTCCCCATGGCATTGTCACCATGTCCTTTATGGTCTCCCTGTTGGTGTCCCCATGTCCCCATGGTGTCGTCACCATGTCCTTTATGGTGTCCCTGTTGGTGTCCCCATGTCCCCATGGTGTCGTCACCATGTCCTTTATGGTGTCCCCATGGGTGTCCCCATGTCCCCATGGTGTTGTCACCATGTCCTTTATGGTGTCCCCATGGGTGTCCCCATGTCCCCGTGGTGTCGTCACCATGTCCTTTATGGTGTCCCCATGGGTGTCCCCATGTCCCCATGGTGTCGTCACCATGTCCTTTATGGTGTCCCCATGGGTGTCCCCATGTCCCCATGGTGTTGTCACCATGTCCTTTATGGTGTCCCTGTTGGTGTCCCCATCTCCCCTTGGTGTTGTCACCATGTCCTTTATGGTGTCCCCATGGGTGTCCCCATGTCCCCATGGCATTGTCACCATGTCCTTAATGGTGTCCCTGTTGGTGTCCCCATGGTGTTGTCACCATGTCCTTTATGGTGTCCCTATGGGTGTCCCCATGTCCCCATGGTGTCATCACCATGTCCTTTATGGTGTCCCTGTTGGTGTCCCCATGTCCCCGTGGTGTCGTCACCATGTCCTTTATGGTGTCCCTATGGGTGTCCCCATCTCCCCTTGGTGTTGTCACCATGTCCTTTATGGTGTCCCTGTTGGTGTCCCCATGGTGTTGTCACCATGTCCTTTATGGTGTCCCTGTTGGTGTCCCCATGTCCCCATGGTGTCGTCACCATGTCCTTTATGGTGTCCCCATGGGTGTCCCCATCTCCCCATGGCATTGTCACCATGTCCTTTATGGTGTCCCTATGGGTGTCCCCATGTCCCCATGGCATTGTCACCATGTCCTTAATGGTGTCCCTGTTGGTGTCCCCATGGTGTTGTCACCATGTCCTTTATGGTGTCCCTATGGGTGTCCCCATGTCCCCATGGTGTCATCACCATGTCCTTTATGGTGTCCCTGTTGGTGTCCCCATGTCCCCGTGGTGTCGTCACCATGTCCTTTATGGTGTCCCTATGGGTGTCCCCATCTCCCCTTGGTGTTGTCACCATGTCCTTTATGGTGTCCCTATGGGTGTCCCCAGGTCCCCATGGCATTGTCACCATGTCCTTAATGGTGTCCCTGTTGGTGTCCCCATGGTGTTGTCACCATGTCCTTTATGGTGTCCCTATGGGTGTCCCCATGTCCCCATGGTGTCATCACCATGTCCTTTATGGTGTCCCTGTTGGTGTCCCCATGTCCCCATGGTGTCGTCACCATGTCCTTTATGGTGTCCCCATGGGTGTCCCCATGTCCCCATTGTGTTGTCACCATGTCCTTTATGGTGTCCCTGTTGGTGTCCCCGTGTCCCCATGGCATTGTCACCATGTCCTTTATGGTGTCCCTATGGGTGTCCCCATCTCCCCATGGCATTGTCACCATGTCCTTTATGGTGTCCCTATGGGTGTCCCCATGTCCCCATGGCATTGTCACCATGTCCTTTATGGTGTCCCTGTTGGTGTCCCCGTGTCCCCATGGTGTTGTCACCATGTCCTTTATGGTGTCCCTGTTGGTGTCCCCATGGTGTTGTCACCATGTCCTTTATGGTGTCCCTGTTGGTGTCCCCATGTCCCCATGGTGTCGTCACCATGTCCTTTATGGTGTCCCCATGGGTGTCCCCATGTCCCCTTGGTGTCGTCACCATGTCCTTTATGGTGTCCCTGTTGGTGTCCCCGTGTCCCCATGGCATTGTCACCATGTCCTTTATGGTGTCCCCATGGGTGTCCCCATGTCCCCATGGCATTGTCACCATGTCCTTTATGGTGTCCCCATGGGTGTCCCCATCTCCCCATGGCATTGTCACCATGTCCTTTATGGTGTCCCTGTTGGTGTCCCCGTGTCCCCATGGTGTCGTCACCATGTCCTTTATGGTGTCCCTGTTGGTGTCCCCATGTCCCCATGGTGTTGTCACCATGTCCTTTATGGTGTCCCTGTTGGTGTCCCCGTGTCCCCATGGTGTCGTCACCATGTCCTTTATGGTGTCCCTATGGGTGTCCCCATGTCCCCATGGTGTTGTCACCATGTCCTTTATGGTGTCCCTGTTGGTGTCCCCATGTCCCCTTGGTGTCGTCACCATGTCCTTTATGGTGTCCCTATGGGTGTCCCCATGTCCCCTTGGTGTCGTCATCATGTCCTTTATGGTGTCCCTGTTGGTGTCCCCATGTTCCCTTGTTGTTGTCACCATGTCCTTTGTGGTGTCCCTGTTGGTGTCCCCATGTCCCCATGGTGTTGTCACCATGTCCTTTATGGTGTCCCCATGGGTGTCCCCATGGTGTTGTCACCATGTCCTTTATGGTGTCCCCATGGGTGTCCCCATGGTGTTGTCACCATGTCCTTTATGGTGTCCCTGTTGGTGTCCCCATGTCCCCATGGTGTCATCACCATGTCCTTTATGGTGTCCCCATAGGTGTCCCCATGTCCCCTTGGTGTCGTCACCATGTCCTTTATGGTGTCCCTGTTGGTGTCCCCATGTCCCCATGGTGTCATCACCATGTCCTTTATGGTGTCCCCATAGGTGTCCCCATGTCCCCATGGTGTCATCACCACGTCCTTTATGGTGTCCCTGTTGGTGTCCCCATGTCCCCATGGTGTCGTCACCATGTCCTTTATGGTGTCCCTGTTGGTGTCCCCATGTCCCCATGGTGTTGTCACCATGTCCTTTATGGTGTCCCTGTTGGTGTCCCCATGTCCCCATGGTGTTGTCACCATGTCCTTTATGGTGTCCCTGTTGGTGTCCCCATGTCCCCATGGTGTTGTCACCATGTCCTTTATGGTGTCCCCATAGGTGTCCCCATCTCCCCATGGCATTGTCACCACGTCCTTTATGGTGTCCCTGTTGGTGTCCCCATGTCCCCATTGCATTGTCACCATGTCCTTTATGGTGTCCCTGTTGGTGTCCCCATGTCCCCATGGTGTCGTCACCATGTCCTTTATGGTGTCCCTGTTGGTGTCCCCATGTCCCCATGGTGTCGTCACCATGTCCTTTATGGTGTCCCTGTTGGTGTCCCCATGTCCCCATGGTGTTGTCACCATGTCCTTTATGGTGTCCCTGTTGGTGTCCCCATGTCCCCATGGTGTTGTCACCATGTCCTTTATGGTGTCCCCATAGGTGTCCGTCCCCATGTCCCCATGGTGTTGTCACCATGTCCTTTATGGTGTCCCCATGGGTGTCCCCATGTCCCCATGGTGTTGTCACCATGTCCTTTATGGTGTCCCCATGGGTGTCCCCATGTCCCCATGGTGTCATCACCATGTCCTTTATGGTGTCCCTGTTGGTGTCCCCATGTCCCTATGGCATTGTCACCACGTCCTTTATGGTGTCCCCATGGGTGTCCCCATGTCCCCATGGTGTCGTCACATGTCCTTTGTGGTGTCCCTGTTGGTGTCCCCATGTCCCCATTGCATTGTCACCATGTCCTTTATGGGTGTCCCCATGGGTGTCCCCATGTCCCCTTGGTGTCGTCACCATGTCCTTTATGGTGTCCCTATGGATGTCCCCATGTCCCCATGGTTTTGTCACCATGTCCTTTATGGTGTCCCTGTTGGTGTCCCCATGTCCCCTTGGTGTCGTCACCATGTCCTTTATGGTGTCCCCATGGGTGTCCCCATGTCCCCATGGTGTCGTCACCATGTCCTTTATGGTATCCTTATGGGTGTCCCCATGTCCCCTTGGTGTCGTCACCATGTCCTTTATGGTGTCCCTGTTGGTGTCCCCATGTCCCCATGGTGTCGTCCACCATGTCCTTTATGGTGTCCCTGTTGGTGTCCCCATGTCCCCTTGGGTGTCGTCACCATGACCTTATGGTGTCCCTGTTGGTGTCCCCATGTCCCCATGGCATTGTCACCATGTCCTTTATGGTATCCTTATGGGTGTCCCCCATGTCCCCATGGCATTGTCACCATGTCCTTTATGGTATCCTTATGGGTGTCCCCATGTCCCCATGGTGTTGTCACCATGTCCTTTATGGTGTCCCCATGGAGAGAGATCCCCATGTCCCCAGGGTCCTTCCATGATGTTCCTCCTGGTGTCCCCATACCCCTGTGCTGCTCCCCCCCTGATGTCCCCATGGATGTCCTCATGTCCCCACTGTGTTCCCCCTCACTGATGTCCCCACATCTGTCCCCACATCCCCATGATGCTCAATGACATTCCCACTGCTGTCCCCACGAATTTCCCCATCCCCCCACCCCACGGCATTCCCGATGACATTCCCACCGCCGTCCCCACGTCCCCGTGGTGTCCCCACGTTGTTCCTATCAGTGTCCCCATGTCCCCTCGCTGTCCCCCTGTCCCACCTGTCCGCCTTGGAGCGCTTCTCACTGCTGCACACCTTCAGCTCCCCATCGATTTTTGGGCGCCCGAACTGCGCCAAGGACTGGGGCTGCAGTGGACATCAATGGGATGAATTGGGGGGGGGGGGGGAGGGGACATCAATGGGATGAATTGGGGGGGGGAGGGGACATCAATGGGATGAATTGGGGTGGGGAGGGGAGGGGACATCAATGGGATGAATTGGGGGGGGGAGGGGACATCAATGGGATGAATTGGGGGGGGGGAGGGGACATCAATGGGATGAATTGGGGGGGGGAGGGGACATCAATGGGATGAATTGGGGGGGGGGAGGGGACATCAATGGGATGAATTGGGGGGAGGGAGGGGGGGGACATCAATGGGATGAATTGGGGGGGGGGGGGGACATCAATGGGATGAATTGGGGGGGGGGGGGAGGGGACATCAATGGGATGAATTGGGGGGGGGGGAGGGGGACATCAATGGGATGAATTGGGGGGGGGGGAGGGGACATCAATGGGATGAATTGGGGGGGGAGGGGACATCAATGGGATGAAATGGGGGGGGGGAGGGGACATCAATGGGATGAATTGGGGGGCGGGGGAGGGGACATCAATGGATGAATTGGGGGGGGCAGGGGAGGAGACATCAATGGGATGAATTGGGGGGGCGGGGAGGGGGACATCAATGGGATGAATTGGGGGGGGGGAGGGGGACATCAATGGGATGAAATGGGGGGGGGGGAGGGGACATCAATGGGATGAATGGGGGGGGGGAGGGGACATCAATGGGATGAATTGGGGGGGGGGGAGGGGACATCAATGGGATGAATTGGGGGGGGGGAGGGGACATTAATGGGATGAATTGGGGGGGGGGGAGGGGACATCAATGGGATGAATTGGGGAGGGGGGGGACATCAATGGGATGAATTGGGGGGGGGGGAGGGGGACATCAATGGGATGAATTGGGGGGGGGGAGGGGACATCAATGGAATGAATTGGGGGGGGGGGGAGGGGACATCAATGGGATGAATTGGGGGGGGGGAGGGGACATCAATGGGATGAATTGGGGAGGGGGGGGAGGGGACATCAATGGGGATGAATTGGGGGGGGGGGGGGACATCAATGGGATGAATTGGGGGGGGGGGGAGGGGACATCAATGGGATGAATTGGGGGGGGGGGGGAGGGGACATCAATGGGATGAAATGGGGGGGGGGGAGGGGACATCAATGGGATGAATTGGGGGGGGGGAGGGGACATCAATGGGATGAATTGGGGGGGGGAGGGGACATCAATGGGATGAATTGGGGAGGGGGGGGGAGGGGACATCAATGGGATGAATTGGGGGGGGGGAGGGGACATCAATGGGATGAATTGGGGGGGGTGGGGAGGGGGACATCAATGGGATGAATTGGGGGGGGGGGAGGGGACATCAATGGTATGAATTGGGGGGGGGGGAGGGGGGGGACATCAATGGGATGAATTGGGGGGGGGGGGAGGGGACATCAATGGGATGAATAGGGGGGGGGGGAGGGGACATCAATGGGATGAATTGGGGGGGGGGAGGGGACATCAATGGGATGAATTGGGGAGGGGGGGGAGGGGACATCAATGGGATGAATTGGGGGGGGGGGGACATCAATGGGATGAATTGGGGGGCGGGGGAGGGGACATCAATGGCATGAATTGGGGGGGGGGGAGGGGACATCAATGGGATGATTTGGGGGGTTGGGGGGGGACCATCAATGGGATGAATTGGGGGGGGGGGAGGGGACATCAATGGGATGAATTGGGGGCGGGGGGGGGGGGGGTGACAAAATAGGGGTCCCCAGGATTTGGGGGGGGGGACACTGTGGGCACCCAGAGTGATGGGGAAGGTCTGGGAGGTGTCAGGGAGTTTGGAGGTGCCATAATGAGGAGGGGGGGCTTTTTTTGGGGGGGGGGGGGGGGGAGTTGATGAATTGGTGTGGAGGGTGGTTTTATGGGGAGGGGGTTTGTTTTATTGGGGGTCGGGGGTCTCACCATGTTGTGGAGGCAGAGCTGGATGCTGGTGAGCTGCTTTAGGGTCTCGTTGTCCCGTTTGACCTCGTTGACGCACTGTGCCAGGTCCTGGGGGGGGGGGGGGGGCGGGGGGGGGCGAGGGGGGGGGGGGGAGGACAGCAGTCATGCAGCCCCCACCCCCATGGACCCCAATGATTTTCTCAGCAGACCCCCAAAGACCCTCCACCCCCCCGCCCCTGTGACACTCCCACATCCCCCATAACCTTTAGGGTGCCCCAAGACCCCCCCCACAGCCCCCATTCGACCCCCATTCACCCCTTCCCTCCCCCCAGACCCCCTAAAAGACCCCCTCCACCTCCCCCCCCCCGTATCTTCATAGGAGCCCCCCAAGACCCCTCCAAAGCCCCTCAGGATCCCTCAGCATCCCATCAGGATGCATTCAAGACCCCCCCCCCAAGACCACATGAGACCCCCCTCCCAGACGAGTTGCCCTCAGGACCCCTCAAGACCCCCCCCCAGAATTCCCCCAGATCCCCTCAGAACCCTCCAGAGCCCTCCCTCCCCCTCCCCCCCTCCGACCCCCCCCACGATGTCCCAGATGCCTCAGGACCCCCACAACGACCCCCCCCCATTCTTTGTCCCCAAAGACCCCCTCTTGGCTTCCAGGACCCCCCCCCCCCCCCCCCCCACGACCCCCCACCCTCATGGCATCCAGCGCCGCCCGCAGCCTCTCCCTCTCCGATGGATCCGGGGGTCAGCTTCACCAGCTCCTGTGGGGTGGGGGGTGGGGACCCACAGGTTGGAGGGGAGGGCACTTCTGTCCCCAGGGGACCCAGGTGACCCCAAGAGATCCAGGTGCCCCCCACCCCAAAAGGACCCAGGTGTCCCCCACCCCAAAAGGACCCACGTGTCCCCAAGCGGGCTCAGATGTCCCCTTCCATCTCCAAAGGGTTCAGGTGACCACAAAAGGACCCAGGTGACCCCAAAGGACCCAGGTGTCCCCCACCCCAAAAGGACCCACGTGTCCCCCCACCCCAAAAGGACCCAGGTGACCCCAAGAGATCCAGGTGCCCCCCCACCCCTAAAGGACCCACGTGTTCCTTTCTGTCCCCAGGGAACCCAGATGTCCCCTACACCCCTGAAAGGACCCAGGTGTCCCCCACCCCAAAAGGACCCAGGTGACCCCAAAGGACCCAGGTGTCCCCCACCCCATAAGGACCCAGGTGTCCCCTTCTGTCCCTATGGAACCCAGATGTCCTCTACACTCCTAAAAGGACCAGGTGCCCCCCACCCCAAAAGGACCCAGATGTACCCAAAAGACCTGGGTGTCCCCCCCCCCCAAAAAGACCCAGGTGACCCCTAAGGACCCAGGTGTCCCCAAAGGACCCAGGTGTCCCCAAAGGACCCAGGTGTCCCCCACCCCAAAAGGACCCAGGTGTCCCCTTCTGTCCCTATGGAACCCAGATGTCCCCTACACCCCTGAAAGGACCAGGTGCCCCCCACCCCAAAGAACCCAGGTGTCCCCCCACCCCCTAAGGACCCAGGTGTCCCCAAAGGACCTGTGTGTACCCCACCCCAAAAGGACCCACGTGTCCCCAGCGGAGCTCAGATGTCCCCTTCCATCTACAAAGGGTTCAGTTGACCACAAAAGGACCCAGGTGACCCCAAAGGATCTGGGTGTCCCCCACCCCCTAAAGGACCCAGGTCGACCCCAAGAGATCCAGGTGTCCCCCACCCCAAAAGGATCCACATGTTCCTTTCTGTCCCCAGGGAACCCAGATGTCCCCTACACTCCTGAAAGGACCCAGGTGTCCCCCACCCCAAAAGGACCCAGGTGACCCCTAAGGACCCAGGTGACCCCAAAGGACCCAGGTGTCCCCCACCCCAAAAGGACCCAGGTGTCCCTTTCTGTCCCTATGGAACCCAGATGTCCTCTACACCCCTGAAAGGACCAGGTGTCCCCCACCCCAAAAGGACCCAGGTGTACCCAAAAGACCTGGGTGTCCCCCACCCCAAAAGGACCCATGTGTCCCCCCACCCCAAAAGGACCCAGGTGTCCCCAAAGGATCTGGGTGCCCCCCACCCCAAAAGGACCCAGGTGACCCCAAGAGATCCAGGTGCCCCCCACCCCAAAGGACCCACGTGTTCCTTTCTGTCCCTATGGAACCCAGATGTCCCCTACACCCCTGAAAGGACCCAGGTGCCCCCCACCCCAAAAGGACCCAGGTGACCCCAAAGGACCCAGGTGTCCCCCACCCCAAAAGGACCCAGGTGTCCCCTCTGTCCCTATGGAACCCAGATGTCCCCTACACCCCTGAAAGGACGAGGTGTCCCCCACCCCAAAAGGACCCAGGTGTCCCCCCACCCCAAAAAGGACCCAGGTGACCCCTAAGGACCCAGGTGACCCCAAAGGACCCAGGTGTCCCCAAAGGATCTGGGTGTCCCCCACCCCAAAAGGACCCACGTGTCCCCAAGGGGGCTCAGATGTCCCCTTCCATCTCCTAAGGGTTCAGGTGACCACAAAAGGACCCAGGTGACCCCAAAGGATCTGGGTGTCCCCCACCCCTAAAGGACCCAGGTGACCCCAAGAGATCCAGGTGTCCCCCACCCCAAAAGGATCCACATGTTCCTTTCTGTCCCCAGGGAACCCAGATGTCCCCTACACCCCTGAAAGGACGAGGTGTCCCCCACCCCAAAAGGACCCAGGTGTCCCCCCACCCCAAAAGGACCCAGGTGACCCCAAAGGACCCAGGTGTCCCCCCACCCCATAAGGACCCAGGTGTCCCCTTCTGTCCCTATGGAACCCAGATGTCCCCTACACCCCTGAAAGGACCCAGGTGTCCCCCCACCCCTAAGGATTTCTGATGTCTGCAAAGGATCCAGGTGTCCCCTACACCCCTGAAGGGATCCAGGTGACCCCAAATGACCCAGGTTGTCCCCAAAGGATTGGGGTGTCCCCACCCCAAAAGGACCCACGTGTCCCCAAGGGGGCTCAGATGTCCCCTTCCATCTCCAAAGGGTTCAGGTGACCACAAAAGGACCCAGGTGACCCCAAAGGAGCCAGGTGTCCCCCACCCCAAAAGGACCCAGGTGACCCCAAAGGACCCAGGTGTCCCCATAGGATCTGGGTGTCCCCCACCCCAAAAGGACCCAGTTGACCCCAAAGGATCCAGATGTTCCCAAAGGACCTGGGGTGTCCCCCACCCCAAAAGGACCCACGTGTCCCCCACCCCCAAAAGGACTCAGTTGTACCCAAAGGACCTGGGTGTCCCCCACCCCAAAAGGACCCACGTGTCCCCCCACCCCAAAAGGACTCAGTTGTACCCAAAGGACCTGGGTGTCCCCCACCCCAAAAGGACCCACGTGTCCCCAAGGGGGCTCAGATGTCCCCTTCCATCTCCAAAGGGTTCAGGTGACCACAAAAGGACCCAGGTGACCCCAAAGGACCCAGGTGACCCCTAAGGACCCAGGTGTCCCCCACCCCAAAAGGACCCACGTGTCCCCAAGGGGGCTCAGATGTCCCCCTCCATATCCAAAGGGTTCAGGTGACCACAAAAGGACCCAGGTGACCCCAAAGGAGCCAGGTGTCCCCTTCTGTCCCTATGGAACCCAGATGTCCTCTACACTCCTAAAAGGACCAGGTGCCCCCCCACCCCAAAAAGACCCAGGTGTCCCCCAATGGGGCCCAGGTGTCCCTGGGATGTCCCAGGTGTCCCCAGACGGACCCCTCCCCTTTATTTCCCCCCCCCTGACCTGCAGCAGGAGGTGGTACTTCAGCACCCGCTGCATCGGCACCATCAGGAGATCCCGCAGGGAGAAGCGGCCATTGTTGGCTCTCTGGGAACATTCCTGGGGGGGTCACGGGGTCACGGGGGGTCACGGAGGGGTCACGGGGTCAGGAAGGGGTCGTGGGGTCAAGGGGGGGGTCGGAAGAGTCAGGGGGATGTGGGGGGTTGTGGGGGGTCATGGGGTGCCGGGGGATGTGGGGTGATTTGGGGGGTCATAGGGGTCACAGGGGGTCATGAGGGGTCACGGGGTCAGGAAGGGGTCGTGGGGTCAAGGGGGGGTCGGAAGAGTCAGGGGGATGTGGGGGGTTGTGGGGGTCATGGGGTGCTGGGGGATGTGGGGCGATTTGGGGGGTCATAAGGGTCACAGGGGGTCATGAGGGGTAACAGAGGGGTCACGGGGTCAGGAAGGGGTCGTGGGGTCATGGGGGGGTCAGAAGGGTCAGGGGGATGTGGGGGGTTGTGGGGGTCATGGGGTGCTGGGGGATGTGGGGCGCAGGGGGATGTGGGGCAATTTGGGGGGTCATGGGGGTCACGAGGGGTCATGAGGGGTCACGGGGTCACGGGGTCAGGAAGGGGTCGTGGGGTCATGGGGGAGTCAGAAGGGTCAGGGGGATGGGGGGAGATGTGGGGTGCAGGGGGGGTGTGGGGTGATTTGGGGGGGTCATGGGGGTCACGGGGGGTCATGAGGGGTCAGAGGGGGTCATGGGGTCAGGAAGGGGTCGTGGGGTCAAAGGGGGGTCGGAAGAGTCAGGGTGATGTGGGGGGTTGTGGGGGTCATGGGGTGCCGGGGGATGTGGGGTGATTTGGGGGTTCATGGGGGTCACGGGGGGTCATGGGGGTCACAGGGGGTCACGGGGTCAGGAAGGGGTCGTGGGGTCACGGGGAGGTCGGAAGAGTCGGGGGATGTGGGGGGTTGTGGGGGTCATGGGGTGCCGGGGGATGTGGGGTGATTTGGGGGGTCATAAGGTCACAGGGGGTCATGAGGGGTCACGGGGTCAGGAAGGGGTCGTGGGGGTCATGGGGGGGTCAGAAGGGTCAGGGGGATGTGGGGGGTTGTGGGGGTCATGGGGTGCTGGGGGATGTGGGGCGCAGGGGGATGTGGGGCAATTTGGGGGGGTCATGGGGGTCACGAGGGGTCATGAGGGGTCACAGGGGGTCACGGGGTCAGGAAGGGGTCGTGGGGTCACGGGGGATTCAGAAGGGTCAGGGGGATGGGGGGGGTTGTGGGGGTCATGGGGTGCCGGGGGATGTGGGGTGTGGGGAGATTTGGGGGGTCATGGGGGTCACGGGGGGTCATGAGGGGTCACGGGGTCAGGAAGGGGTCGTGGGGTCACGGGGGGGTTCGGAGAGTCAGGGGGATGTGGGGGGTTGTGGGGGTCATGGGGTGCCGTGGGATGTGGGGTGCAGGGGGATGTGTGTAGGCAATTTGGGGGGTCATTGGGGGTCACGGGGGGTCATGAGGGGTCACAGGGGGTCACGGGGGTCAGGAAGGGGTCGTGGGGTCATGGGGGGGTCAGAAGGGTCAGTGTGATGCGGGGGGTTGTGGGGGTCATGTGTGCTTCCAGTGCTCCCAGTGCTTCCAGTGCTCCCAGTAACACCTCCCATTGCTCCCAGTATCAGCCCAATATCCCCCTCCCAGTGCTCCCAGTGCTTCCTGTAGCCCCTCCCAGTGCTCCCAGTAACACCTCCCAGTGCTCCCAGTGCTCCCAGTATCATCTCCCAGTTCTCCCAGTGCTCCCATTGCTCCCAATATCACCTCCCAGTGCTCCCAGTGCTCCCAGTAACACCCTCCCATTACTCCCAGTGCTCCCAGTGCTCCCAGTATCATCTCCCATTGCTCCCAGTATCACCTCCCAGTGCACCCAGTGCTCCCAGTGCTCCCAGTAACACCTCCCAGTGCTCCCAGTATCACCTCCTAGTGCTCCCAGTGCTCCCAATGCTCCCAGTATCACCTCCCAGTGCTCCCATTGCTCCCAGTATCACCTCCCAGTGCTCCCAGTGCTCCCAGTAACACCTCCCATTGCTCCCATTGCTCCCAGTATCTCCTCCCAGTGCTCCCATTGCTCCCAGCGCTCCCAGTGTTCCCAGTGCTCCCAGTATCACCTCCCAGTGCTCCCATTGCTCCCAGTGCTCCCCAGTATCACCTCCCATGCTCCCAGCGCTCCCAGTGCTCCCAGTGACACCTCCCAGTGCTCCCAGTATCACCTCCCAGTGCTCCCAGTAACACCTCCCATTACTCCCAGTGCTCCCAGTGCTCCCATTGCTCCCAGTGCTCCCAGTGCTCCCAGTGCTCCCAGTAACACCTCCCATTGCTCCCAGTATCAGCCCAATATCCCCTCCCATTGCTCCCAGTGCTCCCAGTGCTCCCAGTACTCCCAATGCTCCTAGTATCACCTCCTAGTGCTCCCAGTGCTCCCATTGCTCCCAGTGCTCCCAGTAACACCTCCCATTTCTCCCAGTATCAGCCCAATATCCCCTCCCAGTGCTCCCAGTAACACCTCCCAGTGCTCCCATTGCTCCCAGTGCTCCCAGTGCTTCCTGTAGCCCCTTCCAGTGCTCCCAGTATCACCTCCCATTGCTCCCATTGCTCCCAATGCTCCCAGTGCTCCCATTGCTCCCAGTATCACCTCCTATTGCTCCCAGTATCACCTCCCAGTGCTTCCCAGTGCTCCCAGTGCTCCCAGTGCTCCCAGTAACACCTCCCAGTGTTCCCAGTATCACCTCCCAGTATCTTCTCCCAGTGCTCCCAGTGCTCCCAGTTTCACCTCCCAGTGCTCCCAATGCTCCCAGTGCTCACAGTGCTCCCAGTAACACCTCCCAGTGCTCCCAGTGCTCCCAGTATCACCTCCCATTGCTCCCATTACTCCCAGTGCTCCCAGTGCTCCCAGTGCTCCCAGTAACACCTCCCAGTGCTCCCATTGCTCCCAGTTTCACCTCCCAGTTCTTCCAGTGCTCCCAGTGCTCCCAGTATCACCTCCCAATGCTCCCAGTATCACCTCCCAGTGCTCCCAGTATCACCTCCCATTGCTCCCAGTGCTCCCAGTATCACCTCCCATTGCTCCCAGTGCTCCCAGTGCTCCCATTGCTCCCAGTGCTCCCATTGCTCCCATTGCTCCCAGTGCTCCCAGTATCTCCTCCCAGTGCTCCCATTGCTCCCAGCGCTCCCAGTGCTCCCAGTGCTCCCAGTATCACCTCCCATTGCTCCCATTGCTCCCAGTGCTCCCAGTATCACCTGCAGCTTCATGCGTATGTCGGTTCCGGCCGCCAGCTGATCCAACCTCCGCGCTGCCGCCTCCACCTGACTGCAGTAGCGGCCGTACAGCAGGAACCTGAGGGGCCAAAAGTGCCCAAATCGGCCCAAAATGACCCAAAACGGCGCCGGACCCCAAACGGCACCGAACCCCACAGATGGAATCAAAAACAGGGTGGATTTGGACCCAAAACCGGATCCCAAATGGGCCGAAAAGGACCCAAAATCAGACGGGTGAAATCAGATCCCAAAAGGGCAGAAATGGACCCAAAAAAGACCCCAAAATCAGACCA
>NC_064466.1:269683-310006 GCF_023343835.1 Lagopus muta
CTGGGGGTCGGCCTCTGCTCTCGTGTCATCAGGGATGGGAGCAGAGGGAACGGCTTCAAGCTACGGCAGGGGAGATTCATGCTGGACATGAGGAAGAATTGCTGTTCAGAAAGGGTGGTCAGGCACTGGAATGGATGCCCAGGGAGGTGGGGGAGGGCACCGAGCCTGGGGGTGTTGAAGGAAAGGCTGGATGTTGTGTTGAGGGACGTGGTTCAGTGGGAGCTGTTGGTAAGAGGTGAGCGGTTGGACTGGATGAGCTTTGAGGTCTGTTCCAACCTTGGGGATTCTATGATTGTATGATTCCCCATGTGTCCCTATGGCATCCCCATGTGTCCCTATGAGTCCCCATGTGTCCCTATGGCATCCTCATGTGTCCCTATGGCATCCCCATGTGTCCCTATGGAGTCCCCATGTGTCCCTATGGCGTCCCCATGTGTCCCTATGGCGTCCCCATGTGTCCCTATGGAGTCCCCATGTGTCCCTATGGGTCCCCATGTGTCCCTATGGCATCCCCATGTGTCCCTATGGCGTCCCCATGTGTCCCTATGGCATCCTCATGTGTCCCTATGGCGTCCCCATGTGTCCCTATGGCATCCCCATGTGTCCCTATGAGTCCCCATGTGTCCCTATGGGTCCCCATGTGTCCCTATGGCAGCCCCATGTGTCCCTATGGAGTCCCCATGTGTCCCTATGGCGTCCCCATGTCGTTGTGTTGAGGGACGTGGTTCAGTGGGAGCTGTTGGTAAGAGGTGAGCGGTTGGACTGGAGGAGCTTTGAGGTCTGTTCCAACCTTGGGGATTCTATGATTCTATGATTCTATGATTGACTCAAACTCTGAGCTTTTTCCACCTCGTTCTGAGCCCTCCAGCAGAGGCCAGTGGCCAATCTCGGCTCATCCGAGCCCCCAAACCCAGAGGTTTTGAAGGTCGTGTGTTTGCCAAGCGTAGGAATTGTCCTAAAAACGGGGATTTGGGGCTTTTGGAAGCTGACCTGCTCCCGATCCGAGTTGATGATGACCAGGTGAGCACCTTGGTCGTCACAGATCTCCTTTGCTTCCCTCCAGCTCATCCTCTCGGTGGAGAAGGAATAGCAGCTCCCTTCGAAAGCCTTCCAACCAGCCAAGCACTGCTGACCCCGGGATCACTTTGCACATCCGTGCTGGAACGAGAAGGAAAACAACCCCAAAATCAGCAGGGATCACCCCAAGATTTGCCACCCTTAAGCCCCATGTTGGGTTTGTTATATTGGGGCTGTTGGACTGTTTCACGATGAGCACATATGGGAGTTATTCAGCACTGTGGTCGGTGCTTGGAACAGTGCATGCGTTGGCCTTGAGGAAGAAATTCTAATCTCAGCTACCCTGGAAGCTATTGAGAATGCCTCTAGGAATGCCTTGGTGTCAATCCAAAGGGAAGTTTCCTCATTAAGTCCTACGGAACAGGATGGCATTGGATTCTGTTAACGGCCAAAGCAGGTGGGATGGTGTAAGGTTATTAATCAAATATGGTTATTAATCAAAGTTGTTGCGTTTATATTGATGAATCCCAAAAGGTGGAAAGGGATTTGGAAGCAATATGGAAACACAAAGGTGTTGCATCGGGTGTCAGAAGACGAAACATCGTTTGGATTTGCAGAAGTATGGAGGGCATTAACGAGCTGGCTACTAAATCCTGCTTGGCTTCAGCAGTTGGTTGCTGCTTTGATAGATTTAGCCATATTGTTTGTTATCACTTGCATCATGTATCTGACTTTGGGGGGTATATAAGATGCTGTAGAATTGCAATAAATGCCAATTTGCAGCATCCCCCCATATTGGTGACTGTGTTGCAATGGGCCTAGCGAGGAGAGATGGCGGGTAGAGCAAGGAGAGATGATGGGTAGAGCAAGGAGAGATGGCGGGTAGAGCGAGGAGAGATGGCGGGTAGAGCGAGGAGAGATGGAGGGTAGAGCAAGGAGAGATGGAGGGTAGAGCAAGGAGAGATGGAGGGCAGAGCGAGGAGAGATGGCGGGTAGAGCGAGGAGAGATGGCGGGTAGAGCGAGGAGAGATGGAGGGCAGAGCAAGGAGAGATAGCGGGTAGAGCAAGGAGAGATGGTGGGTAGAGCAAGGAGAGATGGTGGGCAGAGCAAGGAGAGATGGTGGGTAGAGCAAGGAGGGATGGCGGGTAGAGCAAGGAGAGATGATGGGTAGAGCAAGGAGAGATGGCGGGTAGAGCAAGGAGAGATGGCGGGTAGAGCAAGGAGAGATGGCGGGTAGAGCAAGGAGAGATGGCGGGTAGAGCAAGGAGAGATGGCGGATAGAGCGAGGAGAGATGGAGGGCAGAGCAAGAAGAGATGGCGGGTAGAGCAAGGAGAGATGGTGGGAAGAGCAAGGAGAGATGGTGGGAAGAGCAAGGAGAGATGGCGGGTAGAGCAAGGAGAGATGGCGGGTAGAGCGAGGAGAGATGGCGGGTAGAGCGAGGAGAGATGGTGGGTAGAGCAAGGAGAGATGGCGGGCAGAGCGAGGAGAGATGGCGGGTAGAGCAAGGAGAGATGGCGGGTAGAGCAAGGAGAGATCGAGGGTAGAGCAAGGAGAGATGGTGGGTAGAGCAAGGAGAGATGGTGGGCAGAGCAAGGAGAGATGGCGGGTAGAGCGAGGAGAGATGGAGGGTAGAGCAAGGAGAGATGGAGGGTAGAGCAAGGAGAGATGGCGGGTAGAGGAAGGAGAGATGGCGGGCAGAGCGAGGAGAGATGGCGGGTAGAGCGAGGAGAGATGGAGGGTAGAGCAAGGAGAGATGGTGGGTAGAGCAAGGAGAGATGGTGGGCAGAGCGAAGAGAGATGGTGGGCAGAGCGAGGAGAGATGGAGGGTAGAGCAAGGAGAGATGGAGGGTAGAGCAAGGAGAGATGGCGGGTAGAGCGAGGAGAGATGGTGGGTAGAGCAAGGAGAGATGGAGGGTAGAGCGAGGAGAGATGGTGGGTAGAGCAAGGAGAGATGGAGGGTAGAGCAAGGAGAGATGGAGGGTAGAGCAAGGAGAGATGGAGGGTAGAGCAAGGAGAGATGGAGGGTAGAGCAAGGAGAGATGGCGGGCAGAGCGAGGAGAGATGGAGGGTAGAGCGAGGAGAGATGGAGGGTAGAGCAAGGAGAGATGGAGGGTAGAGCAAGGAGAGATGGCGGGCAGAGCAAGGAGAGATGGAGGGTAGAGCGAGGAGAGATGGCGGGTAGAGGAAGGAGAGATGGCGGGTAGAGCGAGGAGAGATGGCGGGTAGAGCGAGGAGAGATGGTGGGTAGAGCAAGGAGAGATGGTGGGCAGAGCGAGGAGAGATGGTGGGTAGAGCAAGGAGAGATGGTGGGTAGAGCGAGGAGAGATGGTGGGCAGAGCGAGGAGAGATGGCGGGTAGAGGAAGGAGAGATGGTGGGTAGAGGAAGGAGAGATGGTGGGCAGAGCGAGGAGAGATGGTGGGTAGAGCAAGGAGAGATGGTGGGTAGAGCAAGGAGAGATGGTGGGTAGAGCGAGGAGAGATGGAGGGTAGAGGAAGGAGAGATGATGGGTAGAGCGAGGAGAGATGGCGGGTAGAGCGAGGAGAGATGGAAGGTAGAGGAAGGAGAGATGATGGGTAGAGCGAGGAGAGATGGCGGGTAGAGCGAGGAGAGATGGCGGGTAGAGCGAGGAGAGATGGTGGGTAGAGCAAGGAGAGATGGTGGGTAGAGCAAGGAGAGATGGAGGGTAGAGCAAGGAGAGATGGTGGGTAGAGGAAGGAGAGATGGAGGGTAGAGCAAGGAGAGATGGCAGGCAGAGCAAGGAGAGATGGTGGGCAGAGCGAGGAGAGATGGCGGGTAGAGGAAGGAGAGATGGCGGGTAGAGCAAGGAGAGATGGAGGGCAGAGCAAGGAGGGATGGCGGGTAGAGGAAGGAGAGATGAAAGGTAGAGCAAGGAGAGATGGCGGGCAGAGCGAGGAGGGATGGCGGGTAGAGGAAGAAGAGATGGCGGGTAGAGGAAGGAGAGATGGCGGGAAGAGCAAGGAGAGATGGCGGGAAGAGCAAGGAGGGATGGCGGGTAGAGGAAGGAGAGATGGCGGGTAGAGCAAGGAGAGATGGCGGGTAGAGCAAGGAGAGATGGCGGGTAGAGGAAGGAGAGATGGCGGGTAGAGGAAGGAGAGATGATGGGCAGAGCGAGGAGAGATGGAAGGTAGAGCAAGGAGAGATGGCGGGTAGAGGAAGGAGAGATGATGGGTAGAGCGAGGAGAGATGGAGGGTAGAGCAAGGAGAGATGGCGGGTAGAGCAAGGAGAGATGGCGGGCAGAGCAAGGAGAGATGGAGGGTAGAGCGAGGAGAGATGGCAGGCAGAGCAAGGAGAGATGGTGGGCAGAGCGAGGAGAGATGGCGGGTAGAGGAAGGAGAGATGGCGGGTAGAGCAAGGAGAGATGGAGGGCAGAGCAAGGAGGGATGGCGGGTAGAGGAAGGAGAGATGAAAGGTAGAGCAAGGAGAGATGGCGGGCAGAGCGAGGAGGGATGGCGGGTAGAGCAAGGAGAGATGGAGGGTAGAGCAAGGAGAGATGGCGGGTAGAGCAAGGAGAGATCTGTAGCCCCTGCAGTGAGGGATCCTGGCATGGCGCCGTGCCTGCAGCAGCCCAGTTTTTTCCTGCAGCAGCCCAGTATTTCCTGCAGCAGCCCAGTTTTTTCCTGCAGCAGCCCAATTTTTTCCTGCAGCAGCCCAGTTTTTTCCTGCAGCAGCCCAGTTTTTCCTGCAGCAGCCCAGTTTTTCCTGCAGCAGCGCGGCTCTACCTGCCACGTCCTGCAGCTCTCTGTAGTAACCTCGCATCCCGCTCCGCAGCCACGTCTGCTCCCGACGGGATTCCGACAGCTCCTGAAGCACTGGGAGAACAGAGCGGGGTGAGATGGATTTCCTTCCTCCCCACCCCACGGTTTGGTTTTACCCAAATCTTCAGCTCTTTGTCAACCCCTCGGTGGACGGCGGCCAAAGGTTTGGCCAACGATGCTTTGAGTTCTGATGGATTTCCATGGGGAAATCTGGGATTGACGCCCTTCCTCTTCCTCCTAACGAGGCGGATTTTCCCCCAGGTGAGCTCCTGATGTACAGCCTGATGACCCCATGATGCCCAGAGGGCAGATCTGATCCTATCTGCACCTTTTTGGGGCTAATCCCACTGAGGACGGAGTTTGGTCACCATCCGACCCACCCCACTCCATTCCCCACGGATCAGCGGAAATCAGAACCAACCTTCGCTAAGAGATGGAGCAAAACCAAGAGCCACCCAAAATCCACCATTTTCCTCCATTCTGCACCAACCCAAACACAAAAAATTCGGGGACCTACTGTGAATTTGGGTCTCGGAGTAGTTTGACCTCAAGAGCTCCAACTCCGCCATGATTTCCACCTCTGTAATAGAAATGAAGGAAGAAGAGGTCGGATTCTGGCAGGGAATCTCGGGTGATGTCTGCATTTGCCCAATTTATGACTTTTGGGTTTTATGGGGGATTTTAAGGTTGGGTTTTATGGTTTATGGTGGATTTACACCCATGGTGCTGCTGGCGTGGCTGGGAGGAGGCAGATGGAGCGATTTGGAAACCCCAAAACTCCCATTGCAGAGCGAAAGCGAGAATCTGCTCAGGTTGGAAACCCTAAAACTCATTGCCTTGGGGCGGCAATGAAAGTGTCTGAGGCAAGAGAAGAGCGTGAGACGCGACATCAGCTCAAGGCATTGCAGCCTATAGAAGCTGCCTGATTTTCAGTGGTGAAAATGCCTTTATTTTTCACCAATCCTGGTGTTCCCCAAGCTGCCCAACTCACGTTTCACCACGGCCAGAGCCAGGAGCAGCACCCACGCCACGAAGCTCAGGGCCACCAAAAGGTAGAGGATGGTGGTCGACGGCCAGCCACATCCACTGCTGGGCTTGGGGTTACCTGCAGAGAAATCAGGGGAGAACCCACAGCTCCACGGTCTGAGAGCTTTGGCATCACCCAAGGAAGGAAGGCCAGAAGAGACTCACCCACAGGAGAAGGGTTTGATGACGGTGGTTTCCCTGCCAGGCTGTAGACACCTACAGAGAGTCAGCATCTTTAGAGGCTGTTATTTAAACGCTGTACAAAGGGGGCACGGTTGAGATGGTTGAAGGAAGGGCTGCCATGCAGAGGGACCTCGAGAGGCTGGAAAGGTGGGCAGGGTGAACCTGATGAGGTTTTCAAACACGGCCAAGTGCAAAGTTTGGCACTTGGGCCGGAGGAATGCCAGGCATCCGTACAGGCTGGAAGGAGAGGTCCTTGTAAAGCAGCCCTGTGGAGAAGGACCTGGGGGTCCTGATAGGTGGAAAACTTCATATGAGCCAGCAGCGTGCTCCTGCGGCTCGGAGGACAAATGGAATCCTGGGGTCCATCAAAAGAGGGGGGGCCAGCAGGGACAGGGAGGTGATGGTCCCCCTCTGCTCTGCTCTTGTGAGGCCCCATCTGCAATGCTACGTCCAAGCATGGAGCCCGCAGTACAAAAAAGACAGGGAGCTGTTGGAGAGGGTGCAGAGGAGGGCACAAAGATGATCAGGGCACTGGAGCATCTCTCCTATGAGGACAGGCTGAGGGAGCTGGGCTTGTTCAGCCTGGAGAAAAGAAGGCTGTGGGGTGAGCTCAGTGCAGCCTATCAATACCCAAAGGGAGCCTACAGAGGGGAGGGGAATCATAGAAGCATAGCATCATAGCATCATAGCATCACCAAGGTTGGAAAAGACCTCAAAGCTCATCCAGTCCAACCGCTCACCTCTTACCAACAGCTCCCACTGAACCACGTCCCTCAACACAACAACATGGGGACTCCATAGGGACACATGGGGACGCCATAGAGACACTGGGGACTCCATAGGGACACACAGAATCATAGAATCATAGAATCCCCAAGGTTGGAACAGACCTCAAAGCTCCTCCAGTCCAACCGTTCCCCCATTCCCAACAGCTCCCACTGAACCACGTCCCTCAACACAACATCCAGCCTTTCCTTCAACACCCCCAGGCTCGGTGCCTCCCCCACCTCCCTGGGCATCCATTCCAGTGCCTGACCACCCTTTCTGAACAGCAATTCTTCCTCATGTCCAGCCTGAATCTCCCCTGCCGTAGCTTGAAGCCGTTCCCTCTGCTCCTATCCCTGATGACACGAGAGCAGAGGCCGACCCCCAACTCCCTGCAGCCTCCCTTCAGGCAGCCATAGGGAGCAGTGAGCTCTGCCCTGAGCTCCTCTTCTCCATGCTGAACATTCCCAGCTCCTTCAGCCTCTCCTCATCAGCCCTGTGCTCCAGACCCCTCACCATTTCATTGCCCTCCTTTGAACACGTTCCAGGGCCTCCATGTCTTTCTTGCAGTGAGGGGCCCAAAACTGGACACAGTAGTGAGGTGTGGCCTCACCAGTGCTGAGTACAGAATCAACTCTTTGAAAGGGTTGATATCACAGCATCACAGAATCACAGGGGTTGGAAGGGACCTCCAGAGCTCATCGAGTCCAACCTCCCTGCCAAAGCAGGTTCCCTACAGCAGGTCATACAGGTCGGCATCCAGGCAGCTCTGGAACATCTGCAGCGCAGGAGACTCCACCACCCCCCTGGGCAGCCTGCTGCAGTGAACAGTGGGACCCATAGAGACACTTTGAGACCCATAGAGACACATTGGGATCCATAGAGACACGTTGAGACCCATAGAGACACCTTGAGACCCATAGAGACACCTTGAGACCCATAGAGAAACGTTGGGACCCATAGAATCACAGCATCACAGAACCGCAGGGGTTGGAAGGGAGCTGCAGAGCTCATCGAGTTCAACCCCCTGCCCAAGCCGTTCCTACAGCAGGTCACACAGGTCGGCATCCAGGCAGGCCTTGAACATCTCCAGAGCAGGAGACTCCACCACCTCCCTGGGCAGCCTGCTGCAGTGAACAGTGGGACCCATAGAGACACGTTGGGACCCATAGAGACACATTGGGATCCATAGAGACACGTTGGGACTCATTGGGACCCATAGAATCACAGAATCACAGAACCGCAGGGGTTGGAAGGGAGCTGCAGAGCTCATGCAGTCCAACCCCCTGCCCAAGCCGTTCCTACAGCAGGTCGCACAGGTCGGCATCCAGGCAGGCCTTGAACATCTCCAGAGTAGGAGACTCCACCACCTCCCTGGGCAGCCTGTTCCAGTGAACAGTGGGATCCATAGAGACACATTGGGACCCATAGAGACACATTGGGACCCATAGAGACACGTTGGGATCCATAGAGACACGTTGGGACCCATAGAGACACGTTGGGATCCATAGAGACACGTTGGGATCCATAGAGACACGTTGGGACCCATAGAGACACGTTGGGATCCATAGAGACCCGTTGGGATCCATAGAGACACGTTGGGATCCATAGAGACACGTTGGGATCCATAGAGACACGATGGGACACGTTGAGACCCATAGAGACGCATTGGGACCCATAGAGACACGTTGGAAACCATTGGGACCCATAGAGACCCATTGGGACCCATAGAGACACACTGAGACCCATAGAGACACGTTGGGACACATTGGGACCCATAGAATCACAGAATCGCAGGGGTTGGAAGGGAGCTGCAGAGCTCATCGAGTTCAACCCCCTGCCCAAGCCGTTCCTACAGCAGGTCACACAGGTCGGCATCCAGGCAGGTCTTGAACATCTGCAGAGCAGGAGACTCCACCACCTCTCTGGGCAGCCTGTTCCAATGAATATATGTGTAGGACGAGGGGAAATGGTTTTGAGGGAGGGGAGACTGAGGTCAGGCATCAGGGGGAAATTCTTTACCCAGAGAGCGGTGAGATGCTGGAACAGGGCTGCCCAGAGGGGCTGTGGATGCCCCGTCCTTGGAGGCGTTCAAGGCCAGGTTGGATGGGCAGCCTGGTTTAGCATTAAACAGTTGACGGTCTGCTCCTCCCAGGGATGATTTCCAATGGTTCCTTTGGGCCATTGGATCCTATTCTACGGAAGGGATCGAATTTGCAGAGAAATAGAAAGGTATGAAGAGGTTGGTGGCCCTGTGTGCGGCAATGGGTCGGAGATTCATGATCCTTGAGGTCCCTTCCAACCCTGGCCGTGCTGTGATGCCGTGACACAGTTTAGCGGGGAAAATATTTGATGGTTGTTTGAAGGGTTGGATTGGATGAGCTTGGAGGTCTTCTCCAACCTCGGTGATTGCATGGTTGTATGGAGAGGAAGGGAAAAGTGGAGTTTTGAGGGTATTTTGGAGTGGAGGGGCAAGAAGGGGAGCTGGGTGCTGGAACAGCTGCCCAGAGGGGCTGTGGATGCCCCGTCCTTGGAGGCATTCAAGGCCAGGTTGGATGGGCAGCCTGGTTTAGCATTAAACAGTTGACGGTCTGCTCCTCCCAGGGATGATTTCCAATGGTTCCTTTGGGCCATTGGATCCCATTTTACTGAAGGGACCGAATTCAGAGAGAAATAGAAAGGTTTGAAGAGGTTGGTTGAAGGTGTGCAGCAGGGGGTCGGAGATTCGTGATCCTTGAGGTCCCTTCCAACCCTGGCCATGCTGTGATTCCACGACACGGTTTAGCAGGGAAAATATTTGGTGGTTGGGTGAAGGGTTGGATTGGATGAGCTTGGAGGTCTTTTCCAACCTCGGTGGTTGCGTGGTTGTATGGAAAGGAAGGGAAAAGCGGCGTTTTGAGGGTATTTTGGAGTGGAGGGGCAAGGAGGGGAGCTGGGTGCTGGAACAGCTGCCCAGAGGGGCTGTGGATGCCCCGTCCTTGGATGCATTCAAGGCCAGGTTGGATGGGCAGCCTGGTTTAGCATTAAACGGTTGACGGTCTGCTCCTCCCAGGGATGATTTCCAATGGTTCCTTTGGGCCATTGGATCCCATTTTACTGAAGGGACCGAATTCAGAGAGAAATAGAAAGGTTTGAAGGGGTTGGTTGAAGGTGTGCGGCAGGGGGGTCGGAGATTCGTGATCCTTGAGGTCCCTTCCAACCCTGGCCATGCTGTGATTCTGTAACACGGTTTAGCAGGGAAAATATTTGGTGGTTGGGTGAAGGGTTTGGATGAGCTTGGAGGTCTTTTCCAACCTCGGTGGTTGCATGGTTGTATGGAGAGGAAGGGAAAAGCGGCGTTTTGAGGGTATTTTGGAGTGGAGGGGCAAGGAGGGGAGCTGGGTGCTACCTGTGCCTCCTGCTCCCTTCTGTCTCTGCAGATCTCTGTTGGATGTGGGTGGTTTGTAGCCACGATCCGACCCCGACACCGAGACGTCGTCGTAGTCATCGTCATCAGCAAAGCTGTCCGGAGATGCTGTGGGAGAAGGACAACAGGGGGGGAAAAGTGGGGGGTTTTTTTGGTGCCAATTAGCACAAAATTAGCAATAAACTGCCTGCCTCAATCCTTTGGGAAGCGTCGAATCTAACAGCTGCCTCGGCAGAGTTTGGGGTCGCCTCGGTCCATCTGAAGGCATTAAGGTTTTGATGGCCAATGTAAGGAAAAAAAAACCACAAAAAAGTGTGATTCTGTGTGTTACTTTCTTATCTTTTTTATGGATTTTTGTAACCCGTCCTTGGTGGCTTTCCCTCCTTTGGTTGCAAATCTGAGCCGAAGTTTGAATCCCTCTGTGGTGGGAAGGGGAAAAAAGCATCACCGAACGATGGATTCCTCGCTCCAAGAGGGGGGCAACAAATTCCCTTCTGCTTCTCCCAGCGATGATTTCCAATGGTTTCCTTCGGGCCATTGGATCCCATTTTACGGAAGGGACCGAATTCGGAGAGAAATAGAAAGGTTTGAGCTGAAAACAAAGCCCTGAGGCACCTCGGGGAGTTCTGCTTTCCATCCACGCCGCCAGAAATAAAAGCCCAAAAAGGTGAAAACGAAGACTCACCCGGCCTGAAGTCATTCACCGGCGTCATTTTTCCAGCAGCAGAGTAAATCCCTGCCAAAAAGAAAAACCAGGAAGGAAAACGATGCTCAGGATAACAGGGGGGATCCCCAAAACCGATGCGAGGGCGCTGCTGATGCTTTCTTAAGGCCCAGCATGGAGCTTGTGGGTGAAAAGGGGCAAAACCTGGAGGCTTTTTGTTTGCTGAAGCAAGAACGGCGCCTGCCTGCACCCAGTTGCACCTCGCTCCATCCAACGCCCTCCGCACAACCAGGAGCCCCTATTGCCAAGCCCCCCCCCCAAAGAAAAAAACACACCCAAAATCCAACCGTTTCACCCCAAATTTACCTGCTTGTCTCACCATCCGCTTGGCGGGGATCGGAGGGGGACCCAACCAGTTGCCATAAGTCTCCTGTAAGGCCATGGAAGATTCTTCCAACCTAAACCATGCTACGAACCCTTCGGTTCTCCTCCTCGCGCAGGCGCAGCCCCAAACCCCGCGCCGCCTCCAGCTCTCCCCGTTTCAGGGTTTGGCCCTGAGGTTTCGGTTCCTCCCGGGAGGGGAATCGGTGCCGTGAGCCCGTCAGCAAAAACAGCCTTCGTGCATCAGTGCCCACGAGTGAAGGATTTGCATAGCAGCCCTCCCCAAAAAAAAAACCACCTTCGCTCGCTTCCGTTTTCTGGGTCAGGTTTTTGTTTGGGAATTCGATGCTCTCCCCCCCCCCCCGGACCCTCATGGGTGCCATTGAGAGGTGAAAACGGGTTCAGATCACAAAGGTTTCATTTCAAATTGCAACCAAGAGATTTTATTTCGAGGGACGACGAGTCGAGCTTTGGGAAAACGGGTGGAAAAAGGGGAGCAAACAGCGCTGAAATCTCTGCCTCGCCGCCGGCTCCGTCCCCAGCACCGCAGCGCTGCACCCTGACGCTTCCTCCCATGCTGACTCCTTCTTTTCCAAAGCAAAACCCCACGTAGGTCAAAAAACCAACCAAACAAACAGAAAGAAACCAATTTCCCCCTTCGTTTGGCCGATCTGCTCTTGGTTTTTCTCCCATTCTCAGCACTTCCTCCACGCTCGTCACGACAGCGGAACGCCGCCCTCCGCCTCGCGCTCGGTTTTCCTGTTTGCAGCTCATTATTATTATTATTATCATTTTTACTTTTTTCCCCCCCCCCGTTTTCGTGTGTTTCCTTCCTTTCCTCACCGTTTGTTTGCTCCCCCATTTCGAACCCGTCAGCAGCTGCGCTCACAGATCCAGGCCTCGGGGCTGGTGCAGGTGGCATCATTCCAAAGGCCGCTGGAGGACACGGTGGCGCAGTCCTCGCCGTGCTGCCCCACGTTGTTGGGTTCGCCTTTCTTCCAAAACCTGCATCGTGGAAGTGGGGAGGAGAACAAAATTGAGGTGAAAAGCTCAAAATTTGGTTGGTTTTTAGGTATTGAGGTGGTTCAGCCCCAACCCCACTACATCTCCTCTTCTTTGGGGGAAGGACTTGGGATCTCCATTTAAACCTATTGAAATGGTTCGACCCCAACCCCACTGCATATCTTCTTGGGGAAAGGATTTTGGGATCTCCATTTAAACATATTGAGGTGGTTCGACCCCAACCCCACTGCATCTCCTCTTGGGGAAAGGATTTTGGGATCTCCACTTAAACATATTGAGGTGGTTCGACCCCAACCCCACCGCATCTCCTCTTGGGGAAAGGATTTGGGATCTCCATTTAAATGTATTGAGGTGGTTTGATCCCAACCCCACTGCATCTCCTCTTGGGGAAAGGATTTGGGATCTCCATTTAAATGAATTGAGGTGGTTCAACCCCAAACCCATTGCATTTCTTCTTGGGAAAAGGATTTTGGGATCTCCATTTAAATCTCCATTACATTTAAATGTATTGAGGAGGTTCAACCCCAACCCCACTGCATCTCCTCTTCTTAGGGGGAAAGGATTTTGGGATCTCCATTTAAATGTATTGAGGTGGTTCAACCTCAACCCCACTACATCTTCTCTCCTCTTTGGGGAAAGGATTTTGGGATCTCCATTGAAACGTATTGAGGTGGTTCAGCCCCAACCCCAGTGCATCTCATCTCCTCTTGAAGAAAGGATTTGGGATCTCCATTGAAACGTATTGAAGAGGTTCAATCCCAACGCCACTGCATTTCTTCTTGGGGAAAGGATTTAGGATCTCCATTTAAACATACTGAGGTGGTTCAACCCCAACCCCACTGCATCTCCTCTCCTCTATGGGAAAGGATTTGGGATCTCCACTTAAACTTATTGAGGTGGTTCAACCTCAACCCCGCTACATCTCCTCTTGGGGAAAGGATTTGGGATCTCCACTTAAATGTATTGAGGAGGTTCAACCCCAACCCCACTACATCTTCTCTCCTCTATGGGAAAGGATTTGGGGATCTCCATTTAAACCTATTGAGGTAGTTCAGCCCCAAACCCGCTACATCTCCTCTATGGGAAAGGATTTGGGATCTCCATTGAAACATATTGAGGTGGTTCAACCCCAACCCCACTACATCTCCTCTTGGGGAAAGGATTTGGGATCTCCATTTAAACATATTGAGGTGGTTCAGCCCCAACCCCACTGCATCTCCTCTATGGGAAAGGATTTTGGGATCTCCATTTAAATGTATTGAGGAGGTTCAACCCCAACCCCACTGCATTTTTTCTTGGGGAAAGGATTTTGGGATCTCCATTTAAACATATTGAGGTGGTTCGACCCCAACCCCACTGCATCTCCTCTTGGGGGAAGGATTTGGGATCTCCATTTAAATGTATTGAGGTGGTTTGACCCCAACCCCACTGCATCTCCTCTATGGGAAAGGATTTGGGATCTCCATTTAAATGTATTGAGGAGGTTCAATCCCAACCCCACTGCATTTCTTCTTGGGGAAAGGATTTTGGGATCTCCATTTAAATGTATTGAGGCGGTTCAGCCCCAACCCCGCTACATCTCCTCTTCTTTGGGGGAAGGATTTGGGATCTCCATTTAAATGCATTGAGGTGGTTCGACCCCAACCCCACTGCATCTCCTCTCCTCTATGGGAAAGGATTTGGGATCTCCATTTAAACGTATTGAAATGGTTCGACCCCAACCCCATTGCATTTCTTCTTGGGAAAAGGATTTTGGGATCTCCAATTAAACGTATTGAGGTGGTTCAACCCCAACCCCGCTACATCTCCTCTATGGGAAAGGATTTTGGGATCTCCATTTAAATGTATTGAGGTGGTTCAACCCCAAACCCGCTACTTCTCCTCTCCTCATGGGGAAAGGATTTGGGATCTCCATTTAAACGTATTGAAATGGTTCGACCCCAACTCCACTGCATTTCTTCTTGGGGAAAGGATTTGGGATCTCCATTTAAATGAATTGAGGTGGTTCAACCCAATCCCGCTACTTCTCCTCTTCTTTGGGGGAAGGATCTGGGATCTCCACTTGAACCTACTGAGGTGGTTCAACCCCAACCCCTCCACATCGCCTCTTGGGGAAAGGATTTGGGATCTCCATTTAAATGTATTGAGGTGGTTCAACCCCAACCCCGCTACAACTCCTCTGCTTTGGGGGAAGGACTTGGGATCTCCATTTAAATGTATTGAAATGGTTCGACCCCAACCCCACTGCATTTCTTCTTGGGGAAAGGATTTTGGGATCTCCATTGAAACGTATTGAGGTGGTTCAACCCCAACCCCACTGCATTTCTTCTTGGGGAAAGGATTTGGGATCTCCATTTAAATGTATTGAGGAGGTTCAACCCCAACCCCACTACATCTTCTTAGGGGGAAAGGATTTTGGGATCTCCATTTAAATGTATTGAGGTGGTTCAACCCAACCCCGCTACATCTCCTCTTCTTTGGGGGAAGGATTTAGGATCTCCATTTAAACGTATTGAAATGGTTCAACCCCAACCCCACTGCATCTCCTCTCCTCTATGGGAAAGGATTTGGGATCTCCATTTAAACGTATTGAGGAGGTTCAACCCCAACCCCACTGCATTTCTTCTTGGGGAAAGGATTTAGGATCTCCATTTAAACATACTGAGGTGGTTCAACCCCAACCCCGCTACATCTTCTCTTGGGAAAAGGATTTGGGGATCTCCATTTAAATGTATTGAGGTGGTACAACCCCAACCCCCTCTACATCTCCTCTCATCATGGGGAAAGGATTTGGGATCTCCATTTAAATGTATTGAGGTGGTTCAACCCAACCCCACTACATCTCCTCTATGGGAAAGGATTTGGGATCTCCACTTAAACATATTGAGGTGGTTCAACCACAACCCCACTGCATTTCTTCTTGTGGAAAGGATTTGGGATCTCCATTTAAATGTATTGAGGTGGTTCAACCACAACCCCACTGCATCTCCTCTCCTCTATGGGAAAGGATTTGGGATCTCCATTGAAACGTATTGAGGTGGTTCAACCTCAACCCCGCTACATCTCCTCTTCTTAGGGGGAAGGACTTGGGATCTCCATTGAAACGTATTGAAATGGTTCAACCCAATCCCTCTACATCTCCTCTTCTCTCGGGGAAAGGATTTGGGGATCTCCATTTAAACATATTGAGGTGGTTCAACCCCAACCCCCTCTATATCTCCTCTCATCATGGGGAAAGGATTTGGGATCTCCATTTAAATGTATTGAGGTGGTTCAACCCCAACCCCATTACATCTCCTCTTGAGGAAAGGATTTTGGGATCTCCATTTAAACCCTCTCTTCTCCAAGCTCTGATTTTCCCCTTCCAGCCCCACCACGGCGTCTCAGTGCTTTCTCCCAAATTCCACACGTGAGAAATGGAAATGAAAAATAACCCCTCTTTGATTCTGACAAGAGGTGCAGCTCCTTCTGCAACCCCCTCGCTTTCCAGCCCCAAAACCAAAGCGATTTGGGGGGAAAACCCCCAATTCCTGCCCGCAGAGCAGTGGCCCCCCCCACCTTCACCTCCACGCTGCATTTTCAGCTGCCACAAAACCTTTCCCAGTGCTCTTTTTCCATGCTAAACCAGAGCGCTGCACTCTGCTGTGCTGCTATGGTGCAGCTCTCTGCTTTTTTGGGGCAAAATAAGGGGGAAAAAAAGCTGTTTGGGAATGGCAATGAGCTTGGAAACGTACGAGATAGAGAGGGACTGGCCGTCCAACCACTCCCAGTAGCCTTCTTTCTGCATGTCGCTCAGGCCCAGCCAGAAAACCCGTATCTCCATGATGTGGTTGGCCAGAAATTTCTGCAAATGAGGAAAAAAATAACCCCCAAAATTACAAAGAGTGAAGGTAGGAAGCGGGGGAGCGGTGATGCGAGTTCAGCGCGTCTGCTGGTGACACCGGGGAGCCCCATCCCTTGGGACAAGCAGGATGAGCCCCAGGAAATGGGGATAAAAGCCCTGAAATTGATGACTGCTGGAGGGAGAAGCTTTTATCCACCCCAAAAACGCTTGCAAAGCCGAGCTGGTGAAACTAAGCTTTCCAATGTGAGGCAGAGGTTGTCTAAGTTGGGGTTGAAACACCGACCTGCACGCTGCTGGAGCTGGAATTCTTCACAGAAATCACAACTTTTGGGTCACTTCAAAGTAATCCCTATCCATATTTTGGGGACAGATCGGCTCGCTTTGCTTACGTCCCATCAGAACCTCGAGGCTGGGGGACGTGGATGCTTCTCCCCTCGAGCAGCCCACGCTTCACCTCCAGCTCTTTGCAGAACTCGAGCCTGCCAGCCTCCTAAACGAGTTCCATTCGGGGGTTTGGGGTCTTTTGGGGTTGTTTTTGGGGAGCTGAGCAGCTTACGTTCTCCAGCTCGCTGTTGACGATGGCCAGCTGAGCGCCCAGCATGGAGCAGGCGGCTCGAGCCTCGATCCACGACTTCTTTTCAGTGGAGAAATAATAGCAGGTTTTGGCAAACTGCTGCCAGCCAGCGGGACACCTGGTGCAGAACATCTCTATGGGGAAAACAAGAGGGGAAAAAATAATCACAGAACGGCCAGGCTTGGAAGGGAGCTGCAGGATGATGAAGCTCCAACCCTCTGCCACACGCAGGGCCACCGACCTCCATGTTTCACAGCAGCCCAGGCTGCCCAGGGCCCCTTCAACGGCCCCGAACGCCTCCAGGGACGGACGGGGCATCGCGGCCCCTCTGTTCAGCCCCTCCCCGCTCTCACAGCACTTGCAGCCTCCAGCTGCCCTCCCTCAGCTCCCTGGGCTGGGAGTGCATGGGTCCTGCACTTGGGCCACAACAACCCCAGGCAACGCTGCAGGCTTGGGGCGGTGTGGCTGGAGGACGGCGTAGAGGAAATGGAGCTGGGGGTATGGATGGATGCTGGGCTGAACGGGAGCCAGCAGTGTGCCCAGGTGGACAGGAAGGGCAAGGGCAGCCTGGCCTGCATCAGAAACAGCGTTGCAAGCAGGAGCAGAGAGGTGATTGTTCCCCTGTATTCAGCACTCGTGAGGCCGCACCTCGAGTGCTGTGTCCAGTTTTGGGACCCTCACTGCAAGATATGGAGGCCCTGGAAGGTGTTCAAAGGAGGGCAATGAAATGGTGAGGGGTCTGGAGCACAGGGCTGATGAGGAGAGGCTGAAGGAGCTGGGAATGTTCAGCCTGGAGAAGAGGAGCTCAGGGCAGAGCTCACTGCTCCCTATGGCTGCCTGAAGGGAGGCTGCAGGGAGCTGGGGGTCGGCCTCTGCTCTCGTGTCATCAGGGATAGGAGCAGAGGGAACGGCTTCAAGCTACGGCAGGGGAGATTCAGGCTGGACATGAGGAAGAATTGCTCTTCAGAAAGGGTGGTCAGGCACTGGAATGGATGCACAGGGAGGTGGGGGAGGCACCGAGCCTGGGGGTGTTGAAGGAAAGGCTGGATGTTGTGTTGAGGGACGTGGTTCAGTGGGAGCTGTTGGGAATGGGGGAACGGTTGGACTGGAGGAGCTTTGAGGTCTTTTCCAACCTTAGTGATTCTATGATTCTATGATTCTATGATCCCAGCCGTTCCCCGTCCTGCTGCCGTCTCCCCTTGCCAAGAGCTGACTCCCCTCCTGGCTGCAGGCTCCCTTCGGGCGCTGCAGGCTGCAATGCGCTCGCCCCCAGCTCCTCTTCTCCGAGCCCATGCTGGTGGGGGGAGCTGCCACTCTTCACCTGGGACTCTTGGCCACCTGCCACTCTTTCTCCTTTCTTCTCCCTCCTCTCCTGCTCCTCTCTTTCTCCTCTTTCCTCCTTCTTTCTCCCCTTCCTCAACTTCTTCCCTCTTCCTCTCCCTCTTCTATTCCTCCTCCTTCCTCCTCCTCCTCTTCCTCCCCCTCCAGCCCAGCTCCCTCAGCCTGTCCTCACAGGGAGCTGCTGCAGCCCCTGATCGTCTTCGTGGCTCCTCCAGCCCCTCTCCAACAGCTCCCTGCCCTTCTTGTCCTGGGGGCTCCAGCCCTGCAGATGCGGCCTCACGAGGGCAGAGCAGAGGGGGGCCGTCACCTCCCTGTCCCCGCTGCCCCCCCGGTGCTGATGGAAGAGGCAGAGTAGAGGGGGAAGCGTCTTCATCTGCAGTCCTGCGTCTCCCCAGTACAAATAAAAAGGACAGGGATCTCTTGGAAAGAGTCTGACGGAGGGCCACAAAGATGGCGAACGGCCTGGAGCATCTCCCCTATGGAGAAAGGCTGAGTGAACCGCGTCTGCTCAGCCTGGAGTAAAGGAGATGGGGCAGAGGGCAGAGCAGAGGGGGGCCGTCACCTCCCTGTCCCCACCTGGAGCCCAGGATCCCATTTGCTTTCCAATCCCACCCTGCTGCCTCACATTCAGCTTTTCATCCATCAAGACCCCCAGCTCCCTTCTCCGCAGGGCTGCTCTCAAGTTAAAGATGAGAGGGGGACAGATTAGAAGTGGGTGCAGCTCTGTGCTCACCCGTGAGGTTCTGCGCCTCCTCCAGCGTTGTGCTGAGCAGCGCGGATACGCGGCTCTGCTCCTGCCTCAGCTCCTCCAGCTGCTGCAGAGCCGGCTGCAAGGCGTCCCTTCCCTCTGCAAAAAAAAAAGAGTAAAAAAAAAAAGAAAATAAAGCTAAAAAATAATTAAAAAAAAAAAAAAAACAATCAGGTTTTGCTCAAACAAACACATTTTATCTCCCTTCCTCTTTTTCTCAGCTGGCCGCGTGTTTTCCCTGCTCTCCGAACTGCAGCCGCAGAAACCTCAAAGACTTTCAATGAAGGAACTTTTGCTGCGTGTTTCGATGCAAAAAGGCTTTTTCTTCTTTCTTTCTTCCCCTCAACCTCACACTGAGCAACGTCCCAAACTCCTCCAGACCCCCCCAGCCAACGGGTTTTTAGGAATCCTCGGGGCTCCCGCTCTGCACAAGCACGGATTTGTGTTGAGAACGACGGGATTTCACTGCTTCCCCCCGAAGCCAGGCTCTCACCCAGGGCTCGGATGCGGTCCCACAGCTCCGTCCCACACTGCGCTCTGCACTGCGCCACGCTCCGCTGCGCCTCCTCCACTTCTCTCGACACTGCAAGGAGGAAATCTTGGCTTTCGGGCCGCTGCCTGCACCCGATTTCCAGCGCTCAGGTTCTGCTTGCATCCCCCCCTCCCCGTTTTTCCACCTTCCCGACGTCGCACCGTTCAGCAGGCGGCTGTGAATCGCGTGGAGCTCGGCCGAGAGCTGCGTATCTACGGAGAAAACAAGAGGAGGAAACTCAAAGCAAACCTGCAGCCATTCCCCAACCTGATGGGAAGCATTTTGGGGTGGATTTGCTGGGAAAAGCAGCCCTGGGAGCAGCAGTTTCCATACCGAGGGCGTGCTGGACCTCTGAGAGGTTGTGCCAGGCCGTGGCGTGGCTCTGCTTGTTCTGCAGCCGCGTTCGCTCCAGCTCTTCCTGCACTGCAGACACTGGGGAGAGGAGCACAGTTTGCCTTTGCTCCACATCCAGCCTTCCATGCTCTTTAAAGACCCCCCTTCCAACCCAACCCAACCCAACCCGTTCCATGGTTCTGTGACCTTTAAGATCCCTTCCAGCCCAACCCATACAGGATTCCATGCCTCTATGGCCTGTAAGATCCCTTCCAACCCAACCCGTTCCGTGGTTCTGTGACCTTTAAGATCCCTTCCAACCTGACCCATACAGGATTCCATCATTCTGTGACCTTTAAGATCCCTTCCAGCCCAACCCATTCTAGGATACCATGCTTCTGTGACCTCTAAGATCCCTTCCAACCCAACCCATTCTAAGATTCCAAGGTTCTATGACCTTTAAGATCCCTTCCAACCCAACCCAATCTAGGATTCCATCATTCCATGACCTTTAAGATCCCTTCCAACCCAACGCATTCTAGGATTCCATGCTTCTATGACCTTTAAGATCCCTTCCAACCCAACCCATTCTAGGATTCCTTGCTTCTGTGACCTTTAAGATCCCTTCCAACCCAACCCATTCTAGGATTCCACCATTCTGTGACCTTTAAGATCCCTTCCAGCCCAACCCATTCTAGGATTCCATGCTTCTATGACCTTTAAGATCCCTTCCAACCCAACCCATTCTAGGATTCCATCATTCCATGACCTTTAAGATCCCTTCCAACCCAACCCATACAGGATTCCATGCTTCTATGACCTTTAAGATCCCTTCCAACCTGACCCATACAGGATTCCATCATTCTGTGACCTTTAAGATCCCTTCCAGCCCAACCCATTCCAGGATTCCATCATTCTGTGACCTTTAAGATCCCTTCCAGCCCAACCCATACAGGATTCCATGCTTCTATGACCTCTAAGATCCCTTCCAGCCCAAACCATTCTAAGATAACATCATTCTGTGACCTTTAAGATCCCTTCCAACCCAACCCATACAGGATTCCATCATTCTATGACCTCTAAGATCCCTTCCAACCCAACCCATTCTAGGATTCCATGCTTCTGTGACCTTTAAGATCCCTTCCAACCTGACCCATACAGGATTCCATCATTCTATGACCTTTAAGATTCCTTCCAACCCAACCCAATCTAGGATTCCATCATTCTATGACCTCTAAGATCCCTTCCAGCCCAACCCATTCTAAGATTCCATGCTTCTATGGCCTGTAAGATCCCTTCCAACCCAAACCATACAGGATTCCATCATTCTGTGACCTTTAAGATCCCTGCCAGCCCAACTCATTCTAGGATTCCATGCTTCTATGACCTCTAAGATCTCTGCCAACCCAACTCATTCTAAGATTCCATCATTCTGTGACCTTTAAGATCCCTGCCAGCCCAATCCATTCTAGGATTCCATGCTTCTATGACCTTTAAGATCCCTTCCAAGCCAACCCATGCAGGATTCCATCATTCTGTGTCCTTTAAGATCCCTTCCAACCCAACCCAATCAAGGATTCCATGCTTCTATGACCTTAAAGATCCCTTCCAACCCAACCCATACAGGATTCCATGCTTCTATGGCCTTTAAGATCCCTTCCAAGCCAACCCATACAGGATTCCACCATTCTGTGACCTTTAAGATCCCTTCCAACCCAACCCATGCAGGATTCCATCATTCTGTGACCTTTAAGATCCCTTCCAACCCAACCCAATCAAGGATATTATCATTCTATGACCTTAAAGATCCCTTCCAACCCAACCCATACAGGATTCCATGCTTCTATGACCTTTAAGATCCCTTCCAACCCAACCCATACAGGATTCCATGCTTCTATGACCTTTAAGATCTTTTCCAACCCAACCCAGACAGGATTCCATCATTCTGTGACCTTTAAGATCCCTTCCAGCCCAAACCATTCTAGGATTCCATCATTCTGTGACCTTTAAGATCCCTTCCAGCCCAAATCATTCTAGGATTCCATGCTTCTGTGACCTTTAAGATCCCTTCCAACCCGACCCATACAGGATTCCATCATTCTGTGACCTTTAAGATCCCTTCCAGCCCAACCCATACAGGATTCCATGCTTCTATGACCTTTAAGATCCCTTCCAACCCAACCCAATCTAGGATTCCATCATTCTATGACCTCTAAGATCCCTTCCAACCCAACCCATTCTAGGATTCCATGCTTCTGTGACCTTTAAGATCCCTTCCAGCCCAACCCATTCTAGGATTCCATCATTCTGTGACCTTTAAGATCCCTTCCAGCCCAACCCATACAGGATTCCATCATTCTGTGACCTTTAAGATCCCTTCCAACTCAACCCATTCTAGGATTCCATGCTTCTAAGACTTTTAAGATCCCTGCCAACGCAATCCGTTCTAGGATTCCATGCTTCTGTGACCTTTAAGATCCCTTCCAACCCAACCCATACAGGATTCCATCATTCTGTGACCTTTAAGATCCCTTCCAGCCCAACCCATTCTAGGATTCCATGCTTCTATGACCTCTAAGATCCCTTCCAGCCCAACCCATCATTTGATTCTGTGGTTCTGTGACCCTTAAGATCCCTTCCAGCCCAACCCAGACAGGATTCCATGCTTCTGTGACCTCTAAGATCCCTTCCAATCCAACCCATTCTAGGATTACATGCTTCCATGACCTTTAAGATCCCTTCCAACCCAACCCATTCTAGGATTCCATGCTTCCATGACCTTTAAGATTCCTTCCAACCCAACCCATACAGGATTCCACGCTTCTATGACCTTTAAGATCCCTTCCAACCCAACCCATTCTAGGATTCCATGCTTCTGTGACCTTTAAGATCCCTTCCAACGTGACCCATACAGGATTCCATCATTCTATGACCTTTAAGATCCCTTCCAACCCAACCCATACAGGATTCCATCATTCTGTGACCTTTAAGATCCCTTCCAGCCCAACCCATTCTAGGATTCCATCATTCTATGACTTCTAAGATCCCTTCCAACCCAACCCATTCTTGGATTCCATGCTTCTATGACCTTTAAGATCCCTTCCAACCCAACCCATACAGGATTCCACGCTTCTATGACCTCTAAGATCCCTTCCAACCCAACCCATTCTAGGATTCCACGCTTCTATGACCTCTAAGATCCCTTCCAACCCAACCCATTCTAGGATTCCATGCTTCTGTGACCTTTAAGATCCCTTCCAACCCAAACCATACAGGATTCCATGCTTTTGTGACCTTTAAGATCCCTTCCAACCCGACCCATACAGGATTCCATCATTCTGTGACCTTTAAGATCCCTTCCAGGCCAACCCATTCTAGGATTCCATGCTTCTATGACCTTTAAGATCCCTACCAACCCAACCCATACAGGATTCCATCATTCTATGACCTTTAAGATCCCTTCCAACCCAACCCATACAGGATTCCATGCTTCTATGACCTCTAAGATCCCTTCCAATCCAACCCATTCTAGGATTACATGCTTCCATGACCTTTAAGATCCCTTCCAGCCCAACCCATTCTAGGATTCCATCATTCTGTGACCTTTAAGATCCCTTCCAGCACAACCCATTCTAGGATTCCATCATTCCATGACCTTAAAGATCCATCCCAAGCCTTTCCATGGTTCTATGGCCTTTAAAAGTACTTTCCAACTCAATCATCGTAGGATTCCATGGCTCTAACATCGTTAGGATCCCTTCCAATCCACCCCATTATTTCACTCCGTGGTTCTTGTTTAATATTCACAATATTTAAGCTCCCTTCCAACCGAAGCCATTCTAGGATTCCTCGATCTTCTGACACTTAAGGTCCTTTTCTAACCCCAATCACTCTATGACTCTATGATCTTTAAGGTCCTTTCCAACCCAACCCATTCAACCATTCTATGGTTCTATGATCTCCGAGGCTCCTTCCAAAACCAACTCATTTCCGAATTCCGTCCTACCAGGACCTATAAAGTCCTTCCACTGCAAACCATTCTAGGATTCCACGATTCTACGACCTTTAAGGACCCTTCCAACCCAAGCCATTCTACCATTCCAAGGCTCATTCGATCTTTCTACGATCTTCAAGGCCCCCTTGAATCCAACCCATCCTGTGATCTTCAAGGACCTTCCCAACCCAATCCGTTCCACCATTCCGTGCTTCTACGCTCTGTAAGGTTCCTTCCAAACCAACTCATTGTCGGTTCTATGACCTTTACAGTCCCTCCCAAACCAGGGCATGCTACAATTTTATGTTCTTTAAGATCCCTTCCCATTCAGCCGTTTCCGGATTCTACGATCCTATGAAATCGAGCCCACGCGGCGCTGCTGACTTCACCTCTTCGGATGCTCACGATGGTAAGAGCCAAGAGGAGCACAAAGCTGAGGGCCAGCAGCAGGGCCAGCAGCACAACGGCTCTTTGCGGGGACGAGGGCGGGAGTGAGAGCAGCGCTGGGGTCGAAAGGAAAAAGAAAACAAGTGAAACAGCCCCGAAAAAATCCTATCCAACACAATTTTAGGAGGAGAGGAGCATCACGAGGCGAGACCTCACCGCCCAAGCAGCTCCTCCGCCATATTCCCCACGCTCAAACCTTCTTTTTAACAACCCAACAGAGAAATCCACGAGACGAAACCGAGCCCTAATTTTGCTGAAAGATCCCCGCTGAGAGCTGGAAGCCTCAGGTTTTGTTGCATCCGGGTTCCTGGTACCTCTTTTGGGTGCTTTCCTCGGGGTTTGGTCCTCCAGCAGCATGTCCTTGGTGAGCTCCCAGTTCTCACAGGCGCCATCAGCGCCGCCGTTCTGTGCCATCTCCGCTCCTTCTTTCCCAAAAACCTCCCCAATTTATGGAGGCTGGGAAAAACACGTCAATTCTTCCGGGGAGGGAAGTGAAATATTCACGATTCACCATTTCCAGAAGGAAAAAAAAAAACCATAAACAAAAAAAAGAAGAACAAAACCACAAAACCAACCAACAACCCAACGACAAATGTGCACGCTCAGGATCTTTCCCAGCAGCTGACGCACTCGTGAAGCCTCTGGCCGCGCGCCGCAGCCCCTCCTTTGCTGATTTTCAGGAGAAATGGCTAAAAAAGCCACATTGCTCTCGAGAAGCGAAGCCAACGCTTCCCCAAACGCGTTGGTTTTTGGTTTTTTGTGTGTTTTTATTTGGAAGTCTTGCAACAGAATGATTGGTTTTCTCTGTGCAGCCAGGCTCATGTCATTTCTTCTGTGTGTGAAGGGGGGGGTTTCTGTCTCAAGGTTGGGTGAGAAACCCTCGCCTTCATCACCGCGTGTCGTGAAAACCCTCCTCAGGACGGCGCTCCCTTCCTTCCTTCTGCACATCCTCCTGTTTGCCGCAGGGTTTTCACCCAGCCGTTTCACCCAACAAAAGCCTGAACCTCAGACGGAAATTCACTTTTTTTGCTCGATTTCGGCTAAATTTCATAGAATCAAAGGATCATAGAATCACCAAGGTTGGAACAGACCTCAAAGCTCATCCAGTCCAACCGCTCACCTCTTACCAACAGCTGCCACTGAACCACGTCCCTCAACACAACAACATGGGGACGCCATAGGGACACATGGGGCTGCCATAGGGACACATGGGGACTCCATAGGGACACATGAGGATGCCATAGGGACACATGGGGACGCCATAGGGACACATGGGGACTCCATAGGGACACATGGGGACTCCATAGGGACACATGGGGATGCCATAGGGACACATAGAATCATAGAATCACCAAGGTTGGATCAGACCTCAAAGCTCATCCAGTCCAACCGTTCACCTCTTACCAACAGCTCCCACTGAACCACGTCCCTCAACACAACATCCAGCCTTTCCTTCAACACCCCCAGGCTTGGTGCCTCCCCCACCTCCCTGTGCATCCATTCCAGTGCCTGGCCACCCTTTCTGAACAGCAATTCTTCCTCATGTCCAGCCTGAATCTCCCCTGCCGTAGCTTGAAGCCGTTCCCTCTGCTCCTATCCCTGATGACACGAGAGCAGAGGCCGACCCCCAGCTCCCTGCAGCCTCCCTTCAGGCAGCCATAGGGAGCAGTGAGCTCTGCCCTGAGCTCCTCTTCTCCAGGCTGAACATTCCCAGCTCCTTCAGCCTCTCCTCCTCAGCCCTGTGCTCCAGACCCCTCACCATTTCATTGCCCTCCTTTGAACACGTTCCAGGGCCTCAATATCTTTCTTGCAGTGAGGGGCCCAAAATTTCACGGCAGAACAAAGCGCCAGCAGAAAGCAAACGCAGTCAGAAGGTGAACGGCCTCCAGCCCGAACCTCTTCCTCCTTTTGCCCCATTTCCCCTTTCTTCATCCCGAATTTTGGGGAAGTGAAGGGCCAACGCTTCCCTTGGGGGTCAGCGCTCGTCCCAAACGTCGCCCATTTCCTGCCACCCTCCTGCAGTTCTGTTCCTGTGACGGAGGGACGGAGCTTTCGGAGCTGAAAGAAACGAAAACAGAACTGAGCATGGGGAGCTGAGCAAGAAACCACCTCCCATCCCAACCCACCTCCTAATGAACCCCCTTCAGGCTGCTTTAATTACCATTATTTCTTAATGGCTGTTGGGAATGTCCATGTTATCAGGACGGCATCTCCGACAAGGCAGATCCGATCCTCCTGCAAGCAGAAGAGCCCCAAGAAAACAGCATGGCATCTTTTAGGCCCCTCTTATCGACTCATCTCTTCCTCCCCTGGTTCCTCATTGGCCGAGGGCTTCAGGTTCACAACCAGCCCAACTAAACTACAAGACTGGAGGAGCATGAATTTTTGCTAGCTAAGCATATTTTTTCATTATTTACCTGTCATTAATTAACTTCTAGTAATTGCTCACTCGACACTCGGTCGTTGTTTCTGGATGTCTGCTTGTCCTTGCACAGAGAGAAGCCTGGAAGGAGGACAGAGGGGAGGATCCTGATGCCATGCATCCCAACCTGCCCCACTTTAGGGCTTTTCAGACCCCACAGCCCCACTTTAGGGCCCTTCAGATCCAAACCCCAACAAAACTGCCCCACTTCAGGGCTTTTCAGACCCCACAGCCCCATTTTAGGGCCCTTCAGATCCCCCACCCCCCCCCTCCACCCCCCACCCCATTTGAGGGCTTTTCAGACTCCACAGCCCCACTTTAGGGCCCTTCAGATCCAAACTCCAATAAAATTGCCCCACTTCAGGGCTTTTCAGACCCCACAGCCCCATTTTAGGGCCTTTCAGATCCAAACCCCAACAAAACTGCCCCACTTTAGGGCATTTCAGACCACACAGCCCCAATTTAGGGCCTTTCAGATCCTTCCCCCACCCCATTTTAGGGCTTTTCAGACCCCACAGCCCCATTTTAGGGCCTTTTAGATCCAACACCCCCCACAAAACTGCCCCATTTTAGGGTTTTTTAGACTCCACAGCCCCATTTTAGGGCCCTTCAGATCCACCCCACACACAAAACTGCTCCACTTTAGGGCTTTTCAGACCTCACAGCCCCATTTCTGGGCCCTTCAGATCCACCCCACACACAAAACTGCCCCACTTTAGGGCATTTCAGCCCCACAGCCCCATTTTAGGGCCTTTCAGATCCCCCCCCCCCCACAAAACTGCCCCATTTCAGGCCTTTTGGCCACCACCTGCCACTCGACGTCCCATAGGTGGGGATGGCTGTCCATCATTACTCTCATCCAATAAACACGAGGAATCCACGCGAGGAGGCGGGATCAAACACCTGTGTTAAAGGAGTGACCACCGACCGGCGTCCGCGTTCCCCATTGGTTGTCTCGCTCCGTCTTCGCAACACGATTGGTTTTGTCTGCGATCGATCAAATCACACCCCTCGCTATTGGCTCTAGGGAAAGGGGCGGGGTTTATCGTCCTCCCTTGTCAACCGGAACGCCACTCAGGGCGAGACGTCGCATTCGATTGGTCACTTCGTCCATCCATCAACACCACCCGCGCTCTCCATTCGCCATCAAACAAGGCGGTGCCCGCCCTCCACTGGGGGGGGAAGGGAGCGGCCCATCTCCTTGAAACTTATTGGCGAACAGCGCGTCAATCAACACCCCTCCTACTTTTTTATTGGCTCTCGGCGCAGCGGGCTCGTGTAGTAGCCGAGCCTCCCGGCCTTCAGCGATTGGCGGATGGAGACAGAGGGGGAGGGAAGAAGAGCGGAGAAAGCGCGGCGATTGGCTAGGGACCATCCGTGGGGGCGGGGCTTGCTGTCTGTCAGTGTCAGTCAGGGCGGCGGCGGCGGTTCCCCCATGGCAGCGGCGGGGCCCGCGGCGGCCGCGACTCCCGCACGGCTCCGGGCGGCGGCGGAGGAGGCGGAGGAGGCGGAGGCGACGGGGGGAAAACGCGGGCCCCCACCTCGGAGGCAGCCGGCGGTCGCCATGGCAGCGCTGCGCAGGTAGGCGGGGCCTAAATGGGGGAAGCTCCGCCCCCAATCCCCCCCCACCCCTCGCATCCCCCCCCCCCCAAGCCCCCCATTCCTCCCCACCCCCCCCCACTTATTTGCCCCCACCCCTCACTCCCCCCCACCCCCCCCATCTCCCTCCGCCCCCCCCCAAGCCCCCCAGCATCGCCATCCCCTCCATCACCCCCTGGCCGCCCCCCCCCAAGCCCCCTATTCCTCCCCAGTCCCCACCTAACCCCCCCCCCCCCCGATTTCCCCCCTCCATTTAACTATAGGGGGGGTAGGGGGACATCATCAACCCCCCCCCCCCCCCCCTCAACCTTGGGTTAATTAACCCAATTATTATGATGAGGGAGGGATCAATGGACCCTCCCCTAGATTATGACGGGGAGGGGTGCAATGGGGAAGAGCCCCTTTATTTTGGGGGGGGGGGGGTTATGGGGCTGCCCCCCCCATACATACACACACACACACACACACAGGGGGGTGGTTGAGGCCCCTTTGATTTCCACTGGGGGGGGGGGGGGTTTATGGGGCTGCCCCCCTCCCAGTGCCATAGGGGGGCCCTGAGGGGCTGCCCCGTCCCTTTTCTTTATGGGGGGGGGGCCATGCACCCATCTCCCCCCCCCCCAGCAGGGGCCTGGCTGCTTTTCCCTCTAAAATAATGAATATTTCCTTTATTATAATAATAATAATGATAATCAAGCCGAGGAGGATGCAGGACCCCCCCAAAAAACCCATCCTCAAATGCCCTTTATTTGAGGGTAAGGGGCTTTTAACCCCCCCTCCATCGCTGATGGGGGGGGTCCCTGTGTTCCCCCCCCCCCCCCTATTTTCCTGCATTGAAGATGGAGCTGCTGCTTTGTGCCGCGCCTCTCCCTCTCCTTTTGGGTTGAAATCCACCCATTTCAGGCAACGCCGGGGTGACCCCACATCAAATCACTGCTTCTCCCCCCCCCCCCTCAGCCTCCCCCACCCCCCCATCCCAAATCCCACCTCCTTTTCCATTTTGTTTTTGCTTATTTTATTCCTTTTATTCCCCCCCCCCCCCCCCCCCCCCTTTTTTCCTTTGCTCCATTCAGGGCTTTGCTTTCAATACCCTCCACTGTCAGCGGCGTGGATGAGGATGGAGGAAGGGGGGGGGGGGGGGGGGGGGGGAGGAAAAATACCTCATTTATCTGAAGAAAAATAACCCCCAAAGCCCCCAAATCTGCCCCCTTTATGGCATTTCACCCGTTTGGATGCACAGAAATCAGCAAGCTGTGCTTTCGGAGGTTTTCCATGTAAAAAATGGGGAGGTGGGGGGGGGGGGGGGGTTGCTCTGTTTTGATGGGAGATGGGGGGGGGGGGGGTTGTTGCTCTGTTTTGGTGGGAGATGGGGGGGGGGGTTTGTTGCTCTGTTTTGGTGCTTTTTTTACCCATTTTGGGGGAGTGGGTTTGGGGTATTATTGCAAGCAGTGGCGTTTGGAGGAGGGTTGTAATGTAAAAGATGCACCGGCTTCATCCTGGCCAGCAGCGAAAGCACAGTTTGAAACCCATTTTGAGCCGTTTTCCTCCTGTTTCCACCGAGCTCCGGTTGATTTCCTGCTGAAATATTGGTGGTTTCATTGATCCTTTGCCTCGTCCGTCTCCTTTTATGTGTGAATCGTTGGGGTTTTATGTGGCCAAAAACAAGAAAAACCCCGTGGATCCTCCGTGGTGACCTGTGGAAATGGGCTGATTGACCTCAGAGCAGGAAGGAAGAACCAGAAGGTGGGAGAAGAAAAGGGTTTGGAAAAGGGGCCCCGAAACATAAAAATGAGAAAGGAAAAGAAAAGAGCGAAGCTGCAAAAACCGACCTGAAAATGGGGTGAAAAAGGTGAGAAACGGCAGCGAGAGACGCTGGGAAATCAGAGGTGGCACAGAGGAACGGCGGCGTGGGAAAGGGAGCGCAAAAAAAGGGGGCAGAAGACGCTGAAAACGGAGTGGAAAAGGTGAAAGGATGGGGAAAAGGGTCCCCAAAATGATGGGTTTTGATGGGGGTGAAGCAGATGGTGGGGAAAGGGTCGGATTTTGGGCCCCAAAAGGAGCCGCGTTCGGCTCAGCCTCCTGGAAATGGGAGTTTGGGACGGAGCTGCATGGAAACGACGGCGTTTTTGGGGGAGCTGATGGCAGCATCGATGGAATTTGGGGGCCTGGCAGCGCTGGGAAGCGTTGGGATTTGGAAGCGTTGGGATTTGGAAGCGTTGGGATTTGGACGCGTTGGGATTTGGAAGCGTTGGGATTTGGAAGCGTTGGGATTTGGAAGCGTTGGGATTTGGAAGCGATGGGATTTGGAAGCGTTGGCATCTGATGGTTTTTGGGGATGATTTCCTGGAGGTGGCGCCCGGCTGCTGCAGCCTGGAGTGATTTGGGGGCTGCTTTCAACTGCTTGGCCTCAATATCTTCAGGATGATCATAGGATCATAGAATCACCAGGGTTGGATCAGACCTCAAAGCTCATCCAGTCCAACCGCTCACCTCTTACCAACAGCTCCCACTGAACCACGTCCCTCAACACAACAGCATGGGGACGCCATAGGGACACATGGGGACCCATAGGGACACATGAGGACTCCATAGGGACACATGAGGATGCTATAGGGACACATGGGGACTCCATAGGGACACATGAAGATGCCATAGGGACACATGGGGACGCCATAGGGACACATGGGGACTCCATAGGGACACATGGGGAGGCCACAGGGACACATGGGGACACCATAGGGACACATGAGGATGCCATAGGGACACATGGGGACTCCATAGGGACACATGGGGACGCCATAGGGACACATGGGGACTCATAGGGACACATGGGGACTCCATAGGGACACATGGGGACTCCATGGGGACACATGGGGACGCCATAGGGACGCCATAGGGACACATGGGGACTCATAGGGACACATGGGGACGCCATAGGGATACATGGGGACCCCATAGGGACACATGGGGACTCATAGGGACACATGGGGACTCCATAGGGACACATGGGGACTCATAGGGACACATGGGGACTCCATAGGGACACATGAGGATGCCATAGGGACACATGGGGAATCCATAGGGACACATGGGGACGCCATAGGGACACATGGGGATGCCATAGGGACACATGAGGACGCCATAGGGACACATGAGGACTCATAGGGACACATGGGGAGGCCATAGGGACACATGAAGATGCCATAGGGACACGTGGGGACTCCATAGGGACACATGGGGAGGCCATAGGGACACATGGGGACTCCATAGGGACACGTGGGGAACTCCATAGGGACACATGAGGACGCCATAGGGACACATGGGGACATTATAGGGACACGTGGGGACGCCATAGGGACACATGGGACGCCATAGGGACACATGGGGATGCCATAGGGACACATGGGGACGCCATAGGGACACATGGGGACCCATAGGGACACATGGGGACCCCCATAGGGACACATGGGGACTCCATAGGGACACGTGGGGACTCCATAGGGACACATGAGGATGCCATAGGGGACACATGGGGACTCCATAGGGACACATGAGGATTCCATAGGGACATATAGAATCATCGAATCATAGAATCCCCAAGGTTGGATCAGACCTCAAAGCTCATCCAGTCCAACCGTTCCCCCATTCCCAACAGCTCCACTGAACCACGTCCCTCAACACAACATCCAGCCTTTCCTTCACACCCCCAGGCTCGGTGCCTCCCCCACCTCCCTGGGCATCCATTCCAGTGCCTGACCACCCTTTCTGAACAGCAATTCTTCCTCATGTCCAGCCTGAATCTCCCCTGCCGTAGCTTGAAGCCGTTCCCTCTGCTCCCAACCCATGATGACACGAGAGCAGAGGCCGACCCCCAGCTCCCTGCAGCCTCCCTTCAGGCAGCCATAGGGAGCAGTGAGCTCTGCCCTGAGCTCCTCTTCTCCAGGCTGAACATTCCCAGCTCCTTCAGCCTCTCCTCCTCAGCCCTGTGCTCCAGACCCCTCACCATTTCATTGCCCTCCTTTGACCACGTTCCAGGGCGCTCAACGTCTTTCTTGCAGTGAGGGGCCCAAAACTGGACACAGCACTCGAGGTGCAGCCTCACCAGTGCTGAATACAGGGGCACAATCACCTCTCTGCTCCTGCTGGCAGCGCTGTTTCTGATGCAGGCCAGGATGCCATTGCCCTTCCTGTCCACCTGGGCACACTGCTGGCTCCCGTTCAGCCCAGCATCCATCCATACCCCCAGCTCCATTTCCTCTACGCCGTCCTCCAGCCACACCGCCCCAACCCTGCAGCGTCGCCTGGGGTTGTTGCAGCCCAAGTGCAGGACCCGGCATTTGGCCTTGTTGCAACCTCATCCCATGGGCTCCAGCCCAGCTCTCCAGCCTGTCCAGATCCCTCTGTAGGGCCTCGCCACCCCCAGGCAGATCCACACTTCCAGCCCATTTGGTGCCATGTACCGAGGCTGCACTCGATGCCCTCATCCAGGCCATCAATACAGATATTGAAGAGGACGGGCCCAGCACCGAGCCCTGGGGCACAGCGCTCACAACCAGCTGGATTTGACTCCATTCACCACCACTCTCTGAGCCCGGCCCTCCATCCAGCTCCTCACCCAGCACAGACTGCCCCCATCCAAGCCTTGGGCTGCCAGCTTCTGCAGGAGAATGCTGTGGCAGACAGCGCCAAAGGCTTTGCTGGAGTCTAGGTAGAGCACATCAACAGCCTTTCCCTCCTCCACCAGATGGGTAAAATAAACCCCATGTCCGCATCCTTTGGGGCCCACCTTTCTCAAATCTGGGGCCTTTGCTTTGGGAATCAGCGCTGTGACGCCTCCATCTGCTTCCTGGTGGGTTTTTTTCTCCTCCCAGTTCCAACCTTTTCAGCAAATTCTGTTGCTCCTCACCCCAGGATGCGCCTCAGATCACGCTGTGTAATGAAGGATTGCATCCAGCCAACTCCAGACCACAAAATCACCACCATTTCACCCCCCTCCCCTGACCGAAATGAAAGCAAATCTGAAATAGTTGCATTTTTTCCCCATTTCCACCCGTTGGAGGCGATTTTCCTCAGATAACCACGACCTTCGCGCCTCATTTTTGAGTTGAAACGATGCAGTTTTTGCTCTGCTTTCTTTTCTTCCCCCTCCCATCAAAACGACGTATTTTTTTTTCCTGAAAAGCCATTTCTAAGCATTTTTCGGGCCCGTTGGCCCCCAGTAGGTTGCATTGTGGCCTCTGCTTGATCCCCAACATCTCATTTTCCACTGAGCCCCGCTGCTTTTTCTATCCCAAACATCACGGCGGTGAACACGGCTTCGCTTTGCCAATCTCCAGCGATGCTTTTTTGGACCAAAGGGACTTTTTCAGCCCCCCAAAAAAAATGGGTTGGTTCCCTGAGAAATCCCAACCCTCACCGATCCCAGGGGATCTGTGAGAATCCTTCTCTGGTTTTTTTTGGCTCAAAGCTCGCTTCCTGAGGCATTCTTGTGATAAGACTCTGATTGATTTGTTGAGGAGGCAGCTGATGGGTGCTGACCGTGTGACAATGGATATCGCTTTGGGAACATTTGAAAGCCCCTTCCCCCAGAACTGCTTGCTCTATACAAGAGCGGATGAGAGTTGCTCAGGAGTGTTTGCTGGTGGAAGATCTGGCCTGTGACAAAACAACTCCAGCTAGGTGTGGAAAATGGGGGGAACGATACCATCGTATCCTGTGAGAAACAGGATGCAGATGGGTACCCCTGCTCCCTCTTATCTGCTGGCAAGGCCAGGAAGATGGGAACCAAGGAGTTTCTGCTGAGATCCCAGAGCAGAAGCTGCCACTCAAAGGAGAGCTGACTCGACCACTTTGGATTTGAGCTGTCACTCCAAAAACAGCTGACTTCACCACTTTGAAAGCATTGAAATGGGCCATCATCACCATGGTCGTCTCTCGTCGTCCTTCTCACCGTCGTTGTTGTCAACAGGACAACTCTGCCTGACGACCCACCACTATTGAGGATCAAAGACTGAACTACGAACCTCGCTGGATCCCATGGTGGTGACTCTGTCCCTCTTGCTGCCTATAAAGATTCCTTGCCTCTTCTTTCTATCTTTTCTATCTCCCTCCTTCCCTTCCCCATTACCCTCATTCATAATAGTGTCCGTCCTCCCCTTCCCCATTTCCCTGATTAAGATTTGTAATCAACTGCTCGGACCAACATTTGAACCGTTGCTTCTTAATCTCACGCCGGGTATAGAGATAATAAAAGAACCTCCTCTCCCTCCTATAAATTGGAGCGAGACAGGATCCCACAGAGGTGATGGCAGAACCCCTCATTCTGCAGCATCCATTGGCCTCTAAAATGAGCCTCGTTCCTCTGCGGAGCGACATTTTGCTCTAAAAAACCACCAGAACGGGCAAACTACTCAACATTGCTCAGCACCTCCAGCAAATCCATCGTGAAGGCATCTCTCCTGCGCCGGCCCCAGATGAGGGGACACTGAGCTTAACGAATTCCACCTTATTAGCCCGATGGGGCTAATTTACAGCGAGTGCAGAACGATGCAAGTGGCTTGATGTGAAAACTGAGCTTGAATGCTTTGGGCTTGTTGTTTTTTAGGGCATTGAGTGTCGCAAACCGAGCCGTGCTCGCGCTGAGCTCCTTTTCATAGAGATTTGAAGCGGTGCGGTGAGCTGTGAACAGGAAGACGCCGCGATGTCGGCAGGGGAATAAAGAGGGGGGGTCCCGTCCTCCTAACGCTGGTGGTTGGCTTCCAGGTGAGACCCCAAATCCCCACGATGGCGTCGCCGGCCGTCAGCCCCGACTCGTCGTCCCATGAAGGCCTTTCCTCCGTCAACTCGGCCCCCGGCGTGTTCGCCCACCTCTGACTCTGAGAAACCTCAGCCCCGATGAGCTGGAGCTGCTGGCCAAGCTGGAGGAGCAAAACAGGCGAGTGCTGCTCTTTCCTCTTTGTTTTATTGTTTGGGGGCAGAGATTGCACTTAAAATTAAATGGTTTTACCTGTGATCTTTCAGGACCTTTCCTACCCAACACCCATCCCATGGTTCTGTAATCTTTCAGGACATTTTCTACCCAACCCATCCCATGGTTCTATGATCTTTCAGGTCCTTTCCTACCCAACCCATCCCATGGTTCTGTGATCTTTAAGGTCCTTTCCTACCCAACCCATCCCATGGTTCTGTGATCTTTAAGGACCTTTTCTACCCAACCCAGCCCATGGTTCTGTGATCTTTAAGGACCTTTCCTACCCAGGCCATTCAGTGTTTCTATGATCTTTCAGGACCCTTCACAATCCAACCCATTCTATGATCTTCAGGGATGCTTCCAACCTAAACTATTATAGGATTCCATGGTTCTATGATCTTTAAGGACCTTTCCTACCCAACTCAACCATCCTATGGTTCTGTGACCTTTAAGGACCTTTCCTACCCAACCCATCCCATGGTTCCGTGTTCTTTCAGGACCTTTCCTATCCAACCCAGCCTATGGTTTCTGTGATCTTTAAGGACCTTTTCTACCCAACCCATCCTATGGTTCTGTGATCTTTTAGGACCTTTCCTACCCAACTCATCCAGTGTTTCTATGATCTTTCAGGACCTTTCCTACCCAACCCCAGCCCATGGTTCTATGATCTTTCAGGACCTTTTCTACCCTACCCATCCTATGGTTCTGTGAACTTTAAGGTCCTTTCCTACCCAACTTATCCAGTGTTTCTATGATCTTTCAGGACCCTTCCAATCCAACCCATTCTGTGATCTTCAAGGATGCTTCCAACCTAAACTATCGTGGGATTCCATGGGTTCTATGATCTTTTCAGGTCCTTTTCCTACCCAACCCATCCCATGGTTCTGTGATCTTTCAGGACCTTTCCTACCCAACCCATCCCATGGTTCTGTGATCTTTCAGGACCTTTCCTACCCAACCCATCCTATGGTTTCTATGATCTTTCAGGACCCTTCCAATCCAACCCATTCTATGATCTTCAAGGATGCTTCCAACCTAAACTATCATAGGATTCTATGGTTCTATGATCTTTCAGGACCTTTCCTACCCAACCATCCCATGGTTCTATGATCTTTCAGGTCCTTTCCTACCCAACCCATCCTATGGTTCTGTGATCTTTCAGGACCTTTCCTACCCAACCCATCCTTGGTTCTATGTTCTTTCAGGACCTTTCCCTACCCAACCCATCCCATGGTTCTGTGACCTTTAAGGACCTTTCCTACCCAACTCAACCATTCTATGGTTCTGTGATCTTTAAGGACCCTTCCAACCTAAACTATTGTGGGATTCTAGGATTCTGTGACCTTTAAGGACCTTTCCAACCCAACCATTCTATGGTTTTATGATCTTTCAGGACCCTTCCAACCTAAACTATTGTAGGATTCTCGGATTCCGTGATCTTTCAGGACCTTTCCTACCCAACCCATCCCATGGTTTTATGACCTTTAAAGACCTTTCCTACCCAAGCCACCATTCTATGGTTTTATGATCTGTAAGGACCCTTCCAACCTAAACTGTTGTAGGATTTTAGGATTCTGTGATCTTTCAGGACCTTTCCAACCCAACCATTCTATGGTTTTATGATCTTTAGGGACCCTTCCAACCTAAACTATTGTGGGATTCTGGGATTCTGTCATCTTTCAGGACCTTTCAACCTAAACTATAGTGGGAATTCTAGGGCTTTCGGGGGGATTTCTCCTCTCCTGATGTGTTTGGAGGGAATGTCTCCTCCGTTGGGGCGATTCTGGAGGAAGATCTCCTCTTTCGGGGTGGTTTGGGGCAATATCCTCCTCTTTTGGGGTATTTGTAGGAGTATCTTCTCCTCTAGGGTGGCTCTGGGGGCAACGTCTCTGATTTTGGGGTGATTTGGGGGGGGAATATTTCTACTTTTTGCACGGAAAATCTCTTCCACAGGGGGGAAATCCCTCCTCTTCTGAGCTGTGGGGAAATCCCTCTTCCTTTAGGGAGCCTGTTGGGGGTGTCCTCCCCCTTGGCAGCGGTTTGGGGGGGCGATGTCTCTTCTTGCTTAGGCGCTTTGGGGGAGCATCTCCCACTTTGGGGTGGTTTAAAGAGAAAATCCCCTCTTTTGGGGCAGGTTGGGAGAAATCACCTCTTCCTTCGAGGGGATTTTGGGGGGGGGGAGGAATAACATTGAGGTGCTTTTGGGGGGGGGGGGGGGAGGGGGGGAGCTCCTTCCTGAGGGTGATTTTGAGGAAGGGTCTCCTTCCCAAGGGTGGCCTGGGTGGGGAAACGTCTCTTCTTGAGGTTTCCTGGGGCAGCATCTCCTTGTTCATGGCGTTGTGGGGAGATCCCTCTTCCTTTAGGGCGACTTTGGGGGAGCATCTCCCACGTTGAGGGTGCTCTGGGGACGCGTCTCCCCCTCGAGGGCGGCTTGGTAGGGGGCAGTTCCCTCTTTGGGGTGACTTTGGGGGAGCCTCTGTTCCTCTGGGGGTCTCTGTGCTCCTGTGGGGGCTCCCCTGGCTCGACCTCCTCCCTCCCTCAGGCTGCTGGAGGCCGACTCCAAGTCGATGCGGCTCCATGAACGGGCTCGCGGAGGAACAGCGGCTCCTCGTTGGTCTCCAGCTCCTCGGCCTCCTCCAACCTCAGCCACCTGGAGGAGGACACCCTGGATCCTCTGGGGGCCGCATCGTCAACGAATGGGACGAGTGGAGGAAGAAGAAGGAGAAGCTGCTCAAGGTGGGAAAGCATCGCTTTGTTTCCCCTGATGTCCCAGCCCTCCCGCGTCTCCCATCTCCTCTTCCACCTCCTCCCAACCCATTCTCGGCCCCCCTTTTTTCCCCCCAGGAGCTCATCCGCAAAGGGATCCCCCCACCACTTCCGTGCCATCGTGTGGCAGCTGCTCTGCAGTGCTACCGACATGCCTGTCAAAAACCAGTACTCAGAGCTGCTCAAGATGTCCTCGCCGTGCGAGGAAGCTCATCCGCAGGGACATCGCGCGCACCTACCCCGGAGCACGAGTTCTTCAAGGGACAGGACAGCCTGGGCCAGGAGGTGCTTTTCAACGTCATGAAGGTAAAATCTCCGCCGTCCCTGCCTTGGTTCTTTGCCCTGGATGAGTTATTTTCCACGCTCCAGCTTTCCTTTTGCATCAGAAACAGCGTTGCAAGCAGGAGCAGAGAGGTGATTGTGCCCCTGTATTCAGCACTGGTGAGGCTGCACCTCGAGTGCTGTGTCCAGTTTTGGGCCCCTCACTGCAAGATATGGAGGCCCTGGAATGTGTTCAAAGGAGGGCAATGAAATGGTGAGGGGTCTGGAGCACAGGGCTGATGAGGAGAGGCTGAAGGAGCTGGGAATGTTCAGCCTGGAGAAGAGGAGCTCAGGGCAGAGCTCACTGCTCCCTATGGCTGCCTGAAGGGAGGCTGCAGGGAGCTGGGGGTCGGCCTCTGCTCTCGTGTCATCAGGGATAGGAGCAGAGGGACGGCTTCAAGCTACGGCAGGGGAGATTCAGGCTGGACATGAGGAAGAATTGCTGTTCAGAAAGGGTGGTCAGGCACTGGAATGGATGCACAGGGAGGTGGGGGAGGCACCCGAGCCTGGGGGTGTTGAAGGAAAGGCTGGATGTTGTGTTGAGGGACGTGGTTCAGTGGGAGCTGTTGGGAATGGGGGAACGTTGGGACTGGATGAGTCTTTGAGGTCTGATCCAACCTTGGGGGATTCTATGATTGTATGATTCCCCATGTGTTCCCTATGGAGTCCCCCATGTGTCCCTATGGCGTCCCCCATGTGTCCCTATGGCGTACTCCTGTGTCCCTATGGCGTCCCCCATGTGTCCCTATGGCGTCCTCGTGTGTCCCTATGGGTCCCCATGTGTCCCTATGGAGTCCCCATGTGTCCCTATGGCGTCCCCGTGTGTCCCTATGGCGTCCCCATGTGTCCCCTATGGAGTCCCCATGTGTCCCTATGAGTCCCCATGTGTCCCTATGGCATCCTCACGTGTCCCTATGTTGTCCCCATGTGTCCCTATGGCGTCCCCATGTGTCCCTATGGAGTCCCCATATGTCCCTATGGCATCCTCATGTGTCCCTATGGGTCCCCATGTGTCCCTATGAGACCCCATGTGTCCCTATGGCGTCCCCCATGTGTCCCTATGGAGTCCCCATGTGTCCCTATTCCCATTCCCCATGTGTCCCTATGGCGTCCCCATGTGTCCCTATGGCGTCCCCATGTGTCCCTATGGAGTCCCCATGTGTCCCTATGGATTCCCCATGTGTCCCTATGGAGTCCCCATGTGTCCCTATGCGTCCCCATGTGTCCCTATGGAATCCCCATGTGTCCCTATGGCGTCCCCATGTGTCCCTATGGGTCCCCAGGTGTCCCTATGGATTCCCCATGTGTCCCTATGGAGTCCCCATGTGTCCCAATGGCGTCCCCATGTGTCCCTATGGGTCCCCATGTGTCCCTATGGAATCCCCATTGTGTCCCTATGGCATCCTCATGTGTCCCTATGGAGTCCCCATGTGTCCCTATGGAGTCCCCATGTGTCCCTATGGCGTCCTCATGTGTCCCTATGGCATCCTCTTGTGTCCCTATGGAGTCCCCATGTGTCCCTATGGCGTCCCCATGTGTCCCTATGGGTCCCCATGTGTCCCCTATGGAGTCCCCATGTGTCCCTATGGAATCCCCATGTGTCCCTATGGCATCCTCATGTGTCCCCTATGGATTCCCCATGTGTCCCTATGGAGTCCCCATGTGTCCCTATGGCGTCCCCATGTGTCCCTATGGCGTCCCCATGTGTCCCTATGGCATCCTCATGTGTCCCTATGGGGTCCCCATGTGTCCCTATGGGGTCCCCATGTGTCCCTATGGGTCCCCATGTGTCCCTATGGATTCCCCATGTGTCCCTATGGCGTCCCCATGTGTCCCTATGGAGTCTCCATGTGTCCCTATGGGTCACCTTGTTGTTGTATTGAGGGACGTGGTTCAGTGGGAGCTGTTGGTAAGGAGGTGAACGGTTGTACTGGATGAGCTTTGAGATCTGTTCCAACCCTGGTGATTCTATGGTTCTATGATTCCTTCCGAGCAGGGATGGCGGCCCAGCCGATCTTCCTTTCTCCTCATCCATTTGTTTTGAATTTCCCACTCCTTTCTGGCCCTATTCACTGGTGGATCGGGAGGTTGGCTACTGCCAGGGGCAGCGCCTTCATCGTGGGACTGCTGCTCATGCAGGTTTGCACCAGCAGAACGGGGCTGGGTTCGCTTGGTTGTGCTTAAAATCCC